>NW_020230449.1:67912-138007 GCF_003227715.2 Harpegnathos saltator | reverse complement strand
CTACTCGCGGTTGACTATAAAATTGTAAACGTTTTCATCTAATATAACCGAATTATTTAGGCGACACTTTGGCGCGGCTCTTATCGTTGTTGCATCCGGATGTCGAGTAACTCGCGTCTTGCCCAACACAAAGAAGAAGGACTGCTCCGGCCCGTCACTGAGCCGCCCGCTTCTTCACTCACGTTGAGGCCGTCACACGTTTCGGACGCGTGTTCACAAGTCTCTTCTTAACTATTGTACTTTTTATTGTACTTTAAGAGAATTTTCTAGTTCCATAATCTCGTGACGGTCAGTAGAATAGTAAGGCCGGTTCTAACTCAGGAGTGTAGAGGGGGACGCGGGGAAAGAGGGGAACTTATGGCGCGGGTATGACGTCGCGCGGGGAAGGGTAACTCATGGTGAGATGTCACGCAAGATGGCGACCGTGACGTTCACGCATACATCACGACAAAGAAAAAATATTACTGTGATGTAGGTAGACTCGAACCTCGGTCCTCGCGGTTACTATCAATGCTCCAAAGCTTCTAGACCACCGGTCGCCTGTTGCTATTAGACGTCTAGTAAAGGTTCTTACAGTGGGCTGATGACGTCCCGAGAGAAAAAAAAAATCTACTGGAATGTTGCTAAGACTCGAACCTCAGCCTTCGCGGTTAATATCCAATGCTCCAACCTCCTAGACCACTGTCCCTTGTTTCTAGGAGACGTCTAATGAAGGTTCTTACAGTGTGCATGATGACGTCATGAGAGAAAAACTGTCGAAACTAGGCCAGACTCGAACCTCCCGGGCCTTTCGTTTACTGTGCCATATCGAACGTCTCTCGAACGTCTCTCGAACATCTATCGAATGTCTCTTGAACGTCTCTCGAACGTCTCTCGAACGTCTATCGAACGTCACTCGAACGTCTATCAAACGTCTGTCGAACGTCTATCGAACGTGTATCGAACGTCTCTCGAACGTCTAATAAGCATCATACCGCAAATAAAGAAGTATTTTTATCAAACACAATTACCATATAAAATCCTAAGAAAGGGGATAAAAGTGTTGGAAGAAACATCTGTACATTTGAAATAATGATTTATTATATAGTGTCGTACAATTTTCTTCGAGACAACCAATTGAAAATATTTAGTACACTCTGTAATACACAATTTTTGATTATTACATCGAAAAATATTATTCAGTTTTTGCAGAGAAGGCATATCGTCGTAATCGGTGTCCATGGTCTTAATGATCACGCTGCTTCTCACATTGTTACCCAGAAGTTATAACAACCATTCCCGCTTCTCATGTCCCTTCACGTACACAAATTGAGATGCATCGTCTTCAAGCTCGTCATACATATCACCCGCCACAGCCGCAGTAACCAAATGTTTAGCTCTGCAGTATTTGACGACTCCATCTTCCTATCCTAATCCATGATGATTAGCCGTTAACCAGTAGGCCCTCGATTTGTCTGATCTTGTAAGCAGATGCCATGGCATCGGACTCGTGAAGACAAAATGCGAAAGAATAGTTCCCTTCTTCAGTATCGCTGCTTCTTTTACAATAAATCTATTTCCAACCATGAATCCTTGCAAGTCGACAAACGTCGGCACAACCATGGTGAAACATTCTTTGACACGTCCGGAGAGAGAAATGCCATTTATAGCACTTTGTTTCGTGTATTATTCTTTTCTCGTACATACTTTCTGATGTTAGTTGAGTTTGCGCACTATGTCGGTTAGCGGGCTGTATCCAACTACACGATCATGCAGGATGAGACAGTACGCGGTAGTATTCGCCGGTATATTCTCCTTACACACAAATTCTATCTGCATATCCACAGTGGTGCTCTTGACGGACTCATATTGACGCGAACAATCGATCACCACGAAAGGACCTAGCCGCCGAAAGTCGTTAACCGAAAGTATTAACCATACCTCAGCACTGTCGCATCCATAATACGATTTACGAAAACGTCTATACATATCGTAAAGTATTGCGTATTTATTTTTTGCAAAGTCCAAATTCATGTCATCGTACGGATAACACTCTGAATTCAGATAGAGCTTTTTGATCAATTTGCAGTCATCGAAACGAGTTATATTTTCCGACATGACATTCTTCCGGCCAGTCTGCAGCGCAAAGATAACGTATCGAGGTTTCCAAATTAGCAGTTTTGACGTCCACTGGTGTTTGGTCGTGCTTTGCAGTAGAGGAAATTCATACAGATCCCACTCATACTCAGGTATCGTCCGTTCTCCAAAGTTTTCAGCATGGAAAGTTTATTGATATCGTTCAAGATTACGTGAGGCATTCGCCATTGTATCTTGAATAGCTCAATCTTAGGATCCAGCGCTGAAGATCCTAGTAGACTGTTGTTGTCGCTGCGCGATCGTAATAGAATCAATTCGTGACGCGCGTTAATCACTATACGCTTGTAGTCTTCACAGAATCCTAGCAACACGCTGAGTGGTACGCAAAAGTTGAAGTATCCGTCCGGCGAAATAGTGTCAGTCGCATATCCCACGCGGCATTTTTCATGACAGCATTTTTCGTTTGAAGATGTCGATACATAGTTTTTGAGCGTTGAAGTTATTCCCACGTTTCTGTTACGATCAATCTCCACACCATCCAGTTCATAACGGATCTCATCAAACATGAATGCAACGCAATTATATCCCAACGTTACAGTCGCACCATCGACTGCAACTTGTTTCGTCACCTTCCCTCGACATAGAGATAACTCTCGCATGGCAATATGTATAAATCCTGCTGCTGTATGGGTATTCGTATCTCGTCGCTATATCCAAACGTTGTGTTAGCGTATGGATTGTACGTATGTGTCTCAATCTTGACGATGCGCTCGTCAAAGACCGGTTCACTTCCAATGTTCAAAATGTCAATCATCTTTCTCAATCGTTTCGTACGATGAATCCCAGAGATTTCAAAAATTCAACGTTCAACGCGCTGAGTTTCTTTCGAACGAGGGATTTTGTACTGTTAATCGCGTGTCTCGTAAAGTATATTTCCAGCTTGTTCTCCAGCTTGTTTCTCCTGTTCGACTTGATTCACCACAAGCATTTCATAGATTATGTTTATTATCGTCGCCGTCGTACGTGCAATCTAATAGTAATCTCTTCTCCTCGAAAATCGAGCGATTGTCCTTCTTGATCAACGACACGCACCGTTAAATCTGTAATGCTCCGTGCGATGATTGGAAGGTAAATGACATGTGCCGGCGTTTCCGATATCTTATATCCTGGTGGCACCTTAGGCGAGAATTCATGTATCGTATGTACACGCATACTGTTACTGTACGCACCACTGACAACGCTGCATTCTATACGAATGATATTCACGTTGATAATCTTAATCGGTGCGTCCGATTCGTACCATCGGTGCGGTTCTAATACACGACTCGATGAGAATCCTAAAAGCGAGCCAATGTTGTTTGGCTTGCTAAAATTTATTCTATAAGCACATTTTATTTCACTCTTCATCGTATTATTATTGGCACGAATTATTATAGGATATTCATTCGTCATCTCTATATGGATTATTTTTGGAACGTACTGTTTTTGAGCATGTGAAATTGCACGTTTAGATATTCGTATATGGCGCAATTCGTACGATCCTTCAGGAATCGTAATTTCTTCGTCGTTAGCACCATAGTAAAATTTATTATTCGACGAATTTACATTTGGTATCGTATTGTATGTTTCGAAATCCGTTAAACCGAGCTCGTAATCACCATCGCTCAAATCTATAGCGGGAAAGTAGCTCACCGTAAGGGTGCTACTGTTGCCAGTCAACGTAAGCGTTAGCGACATGTTCGCAAACTGCCAAGCGAATACTGACTGCTGCTTAGTGGAATGTTCATTTAAATCCATATCGATCCTCTACCGTTTGGAGAAACTGTAAGCACAATTGTCCGCAAATGCTCTGGCTGTAATGTTGATAAGACGTGCGATTGTACACAATTTTCACTACATCTCTCTCAAGGTATCGAATCAATTCCTTGGGCGGTCGAAGATTACCAAAACTATCAAAATATACTGCGCGATTTCCTCTTTTCGCATATGCCACCCAGTGAGTACTGGTCCCTCTGTGTTGTCTAAATTTACAATACCACTCTCGTTTTGACGTACTCCATCTATCGGTAAGGCGTCACGCATGAAAACACCTCGAAAGAAAGATATACGCATACGCCTCGCTAGTCTTTCCAACTGTACGTTAGTCATTGCACCATGGGTAATTTTAGTGTCTCTTGACGTTTTTTTTTTCTTTTTTCTGTAGCGCCTTTCCCGCGTTTGTACGGAGCAAGATAGATTCCGCGACCTTTCATAGCGCGACCTTCCATAGCGCGATGATGACGTTTTAATTCTTCCAGCTGACGTTGCGCGGCTTTGCCATCATTCACCGCTTTTGCGACACCCGCCGCTCCACCGACTAGTGAACCGAGAACTCCCAGTAATGGCAGAACTGGTAAAATACCACCCCGTTTGCTATCGGAAGTGCTCGTTTTCGGATTGCTTTCTTGGACGACTTCTTTTTCTTCATGCCCATACCGATTTTCGTTTTAACTTTCATGGGTAGCCCAAACGATGGCAAGAGCCGCTTTCTCGCTAGAGTTGAATCTTTCGAAATTATGCGTTTCCACGCTTTTAACAGCGAGAATCTTATCCGCCGCGTGTCGATCAGTGAGACTGTTTACTACGTGAATAGGCTATATCGTGCTCACGACACGCCGCGTCCAATGAATTAATGCCTCGATCGCCTCTGGCCAATCGTTTTGCCAAGCGAGTTCCAGGACCGCAAAATTGATATCCGGGAATGTGTAGTTCGATAGGAAGCGCATTTATCGCGCGATTCAACAGACCGCTGCTGACTTTGACTTTTGTCGAAGACATTCACTACAGTCCCGGATCAGCGGTGCCGGACCATCGATATGCGTTCGCTGCCACGGACGATTGTAATGTTCCAAACATCGACGATACTGCTGAACCTCTGGATCGACTCTTATATGTTCAGGGAGTCTGTCCCACAAATCGCCAATATACTTTGCAAAATCGTGTAACAAAACAATCTTCGGTATGTATTTCAACTGTTCGGAGGTTAGCTCTCGAATATATGAGTATCTATCAAAAGGAGCAACATTTTTCTAAACTGAGCGTTTCCAAGATCGGCGCGTCTATATATATAGTTCAATCGCAACGATCCATTAACATAATCAATTTGTGATGTGGGGAAACATGCGATTCGTGAAGCAACCGACATCGATACGTGTGACAAATTTCGACAATCGAACGCAATCAATGATTGGACAAGAGGCGCGCAGGCATGGAAACATGCTTCCGAACACCATACGCGGCATCATATGCGGTCCCTCGAATTGCGGCAAAACGAATGTTCTCATCAGCTTGCTGGAAAGTCTGCACGGTCTGCGTTTCGAGAACTTGTACGTGTACTCAAAATCGTTGCAACAACCTAAATATCGCTACTTGGAAAATTTGTTGAAACCGATAGATGAAATTGGATACTTTACATTCTCCGATAACAGCGACGTGATTCCAACGACCGAAGCGTCCAAAAATTCTATTTTTATCTTTGACGATGTGGCATGTGACAAGCAAGATACCATAAGAGAATACTTTGCCATGGGTCGTCATTCGAACGTTGACTGTTTCTATCTCTGTCAAACGTACGCAAAAATACCCAAGCATCTTATACGAGACAATGCAAATTTTCTGATTCTCTTTAAACAGGATGGTACCAATTTGAAACATGTGTACAACGATCATGTGAATACCGACATGTCATATGAAGATTTCAGTGCATTGTGTCGCAAATGTTGGGAGGATAAATATGGTTTCACATTGATTGATAAGGACAGCTCAATGATCAACGGACGATATAGGAAAGGATTTAACGACTTTGCTGTGCTGTGAGATGCTCAATCGTCGTTGCAACCTCAACCTGGTAACATCTTCAACGTTCACGAGACAAATATATCAATGGTGAATAGTAACGTGAAAATCATGGATCATGAAAAGGTAGCGGAAGAGATTGCGAAAACGAGCGAATCGATCCGCAAAAAATATCGCGCTTTGAAAACCGGTAGAATTGTTGAGAATGCTGCATTGGAGAGACACTTTAAACCTATTATTGAACCTCTCAAGCAAATCGCGGGAAGCAGCGCTAATGTGGAAAGTAACGTTGATGTTAAAACTGCGCCACTATCAATGAGTACAAGCGAAGAAACAAAGAGTATAATATTAAAACCCGAAAAAAAGATAAAGCGTAAGGCGAAACTTTCACCAGCCGCATTGACTCCGCTGAAACGGAAACTATTCAATGATCCTTCGATAGTTTCTACATCGACGGGAGCTCTACAATATGAGGAACCACATGAATCTTCACCGATCAACAATCTACTCACTGATGATGATGATGATGAGAATGTTTTCGAAACCCCCGATAAACCGGTAATGACATCCGTTATACGTCAGTTGCGAACGTACAAAGGACAACAAACTTTACATGATCATTTTGGTCCGTTGGGTCAAAAATATATGGGGGCTGTGCTAAGTAGTGGAAAAGATAACACTATAGATTATGTTTACGGTGTACGTCTTAGTAATGATGGAGCAATGCTCGGTGATAAACGTGTCGATGTGGACAGAGACGATAATATAATCATAGGCGAAACAGGATACATTGGAACACCTGGTCTTTACGAGCTAATATTCAAAAGAATCCCCGACGATTCTGTGTACACCGAGGCTGATATGCAAAAATATAAAAGTATACTATTGGCGACGAATGCTCACAGACGCGGGTACCTCCCGCAAAATCCGATACTCGGTAACAAGGGACACAAATATAAACATATAATCGCGCCCCTAGTATCACATGCGTCGAGCGATAAAGTGGCCGGAAAAGATTTATATGCATCTCAAGCTATGATGACCTTAAATGACAACAATATCGATTACGTGCATTGGGATGATCCCAACGAGCTGGTGGATCGTTTGCGATTGCTTGACGCTTCGCGCCAAGCCGGCAACAACGCTCATGACAACGAAATTTTATCGATTATCGAAGAACTCCGCGAAGCTGGTCTTATTATAAATTAAACAGCGCTGCACTGACACGAGTCAGTCAGTCAGTCAATCGTCAGCCAGTCGAAAGCATCGACACAGCTTGCTCCGTAATGTCGACGCATAAGTTTGGAGTATTGCCAGACAGCAATAGTTCTCCGATCGAAGCGCATCAATGGAATGAACATGTTGAAGATTACATACATGAAAATGCTCTTTGTTTAAACGTTGCCAAAGTTTTCGACGCAAAGTCGCGCAAGATACAACATGTAGCGCAACCTGAAGCCGACAGTGACGTTGCAACCAAATAATACGTGGAAGAATGTGTTGCAGGTATCAGATATCATTTAAACAACGTTGCAAACGATATGTACATGAAAATGCCCTTTGTCTAACCGCCAATAGTAAAGGTCGTGATGGCAAATGTTTCGATGCAAAAATGCATGCGATACATAATGTACCGCAGCTGGAAGCCTTCAATGACGCTGCGCACAAATATTATGTGGATGAGAGTATAAAGTCTGTAAAACTTATGTTGCATGAAAGTAACGTTGAGAAGAAACAGTATATCGATGAGAATATAAATGCTGTAAAGCTTCTACTGCATGAGAGTAACGTTGAGATGAAGCAGTATGTAAATGAGAATGTTAAAAAATTGAAGGATTGGCTGGAAGACTACCGGAAAAAAAAACATACAGAGCATAAATAGCATTCATGAGAACATAGACCAAATTTTAGACTGGACACGCTCAGAGATAAAGAAATCAGCGGAAATATAAAAGTAGAATATATTTTTACCTGTATATCCCCTTCGCTTTCGAACTCGAAAAGTTAAGTTGGGTTTTGTTACAACGAATTGGAGATCGCAGGGAAGAGAAAAGAGGTGGGGAGAAAGGAATATACAACATTTTTATAAAATAAATTCACATTTTATTTTTGAAGTTACATTCGTAGTTTTGCAATCACTCGTAGCATTTTGCGTTTGTTATAATCTCGTGTATAATTTCATTTAAATGAATCGTAGTCAATTCACGGAATACAATATTAAAATATGTGTCTAAAAATTGTAAATTTTTCATTTGCCGTCGTACATTTTCCTCGATTTCGCGATATTTATCAACGAGTGTCCGTTTTACGAAATCTTCGTTTACACCTTCCTTCGTGAGATTAAGTTCTATTTCGCCTACTAAAATATATTTGCAATTACTCACAAGAGCGGCAACCGCTTGTAAATGTTCGTATCTAGCATCGATATATTTTGTGACAGTTTGCAGACCATCGAAAGATGTCTTCTGCATTATAATATTCTCCGTATACAGCTTATGCTTCTTCAGTGGCGGTTGCTTCAGATGCGTAGACTCCTCCGATGTCTTCTTCGCAGGTCCGCTCTCGTCCAGCATTTTCCCTCGCTGACTCACCATTACAGCTCGTGCACCGTACGCTGAGGTAAAGTTGATGCTGATATTGTTGATGATGATAGGGGTTGGTGTATTCTTATTTTCCCCACACAAATAAGAATTTGCAGAGGTTATAATATCTTTAAACTTCTCCCACGTATTCAAATCAAGGAGAATTCCTGAAAACGTGTTCCCCATGATCCTGATCGTTGGCTCAAATGGATCCATGTTGTACGTGGTGCGCAATCCAACCTGCATCCTCTTAGTGTCCGAATTGTTGAGCGCGTACGTCGTACATAGAAGCATGTTACGGACGTTTCCCACTTCTGTAGAGAGACTGCTCGTCTTCTTCGACGTCTTCTTGAGAGCGATGTCCACGTTAGCGCCGAACATTTTTCTTCCAAGAACTTGTTAATAACTTGTAAAGAACTTGTAATAACGAGAACTAGCTATGCTGCAAGTAGGAGCAACGAAGCTTGAATGCTTCGCCAGTCTCAACACCGTATGTCTTTCCCCGTAGAGAATAGAGAAAGTAGTGGGGATGGTGATGCGCAGACGTAAAAGGTCTACAACTACTTATCTTTTTCAAAATGATAAGATATAGTTTTTATATTTACTTAGAATGGAGAGATAGACTACCGTATCAATACCATAATTTTAGACTGGACACGCTCAGAGATAAAGAAATCAGGGGAAATTTAAAAGTAGAATATTACAGTTAAATTGACATATAGTATCAACATAGCGAGAGACGGATCATCACAAGCTGCAATGGCGAAGCAATCATCAAAATTTAACAAAAAGAAGAAAAGTTCAGAGAAGCAGCTCATCGGTAACGAAAAGCATCGGTTGGTGGAGGAGTTGCACGCTCCAGCGAGAAGATATTTTCCCCGTAGACGCGTCATAGTGCGCGGATACGATGATCTTTGGCAAGCTGACTTGGTAGAGATGCGTCCTTACTCGCGATTCAATAGAGGCTACCACTATATACTCACTATTATCGATGTGTTGAGCAAATATGCGTGGGCTGTACCGATGAAGAGCAAGAGCGGTAAAGAAGCAGTGGCAGTGTTCGCCAGGATATTTCAAGAATCTGGAAGATGTCCGAAAAATTTGCAAACGGACCAGGGAAAAGAATTTTATAATGCGGATCTGCAGAAACTCCTTAAAAAACACGGTATCAATCATTATTCTACGTACTCGGTAATGAAGGCATCTGTTATGGAACGATTCAACCGCACGTTAAAGAACGACATGTGGAAAATGTTTACGTTGAATGGAACATACAAATGGATCGACTCGTTACCACACCTTATCATGGAGTACAACACACGGAAACATCGAACTATCGGCATGCGTCCTATCGATGTGACACCCGAAATCGCTGATAAGCTCCTACACACAGTCTACAACAACGTAAAGATCACTGCGCCTGCGAGATTCAAAGTGGGTGATCTGGTACGCGTGAGCAAATTCAAAACCATCTTTGAAAAAGGCTATACACCGAATTGGACAACCGAAGTGTTTAAAATCGTCAAAGTGCAGACAACTAATCCAGCGACCTATCTGCTCGAGGATTCTCGCGGAAAGTCTATTGCCGGAGGATTTTACGAATACGAACTGCATCGCGCTGCTAATCCTGACGTTTATCTCGTGGAAAAGGTGTTGCGAAAAAGCGGCGACAAGGTTTTAGTGAAATGGTTGGGATTTGATAATTCGCACAACTCTTGGGTACACAAAGAAAATGTATTGTAACCAATTCTTTGTTATAAACACTTTTTTATTACAATATCCTATTATAAACAGCTTGTAATAAACCATCTTTTATTATAGTTAACAATATTTCTTACAAAAAAATATATGTACAATGATCGCTTTTCATTTTACAATATACATGTATGCACAATGATCGCTTTTTAGTTTACAATTGTATCCTGTAATGTCCCCATGGTAAAGTGTCTGTTGAGTTTGGTACGATATACCGCTTGTCATCATACGGACTCAGAGCAGTTTTCAGTTCGGACACGGTGTAGACTTTGTGCATTTTGGATCGTATGTATGACTGATGACGTTGCTTTTCGACCTCATCTCTCAGACACTGCATATAATCATCAAACGTTATAGTTCGCGCTACGACATTGGTCTTCACACCTTTCGCCTTCTTCGTATCATTTTTGCTGTCCACCTTTAGCGCGTACATCTTTGCTCTGAGCCCGACGAATTCCGTCATAATCGCTCCGTTATTTTCATCTTTCATCAGACCTGGTACCTTTTTGTTGACAAGCGGTATACCGTACGCATTATCAGCGGGATAATCACTCGTATCAAACTTAGAAATATCACGTTTCATGTGCTCGAAAATATCATCGCATTGGATATGGTAGATTAAACTGTCAGTATCGGTGTACATTACTTTACATCTGTTCTGATACAGAGGAGACATGTACTCATGATGAAATTCGTACAAGCAGATCTTGGATATGTCAAGGATACACATACCCACATAGATCGGCTTGTTGAATTTCACCTCAAGTTTACGTAGCTCAACGGCAATTAAATTTTCCGAAAAGACACTTCTGCTATGAAAATTTGGTCTCGCAATCATTGCCTCAGCACCGTATCGTCCATCCCATTTTGTCAATAGTTTTACGTCTACGTGATTGCGAACGTTTTCCATAGTTTTACCGAACACCGCGTTGTTCATCAATTTGTACAAATTTTTCTCGAAATCGTTTGTCGCGCGTGTTCTAAACTGCGTATTAAGTTCGATATTGTAACGTCCTGCGACGTTCTCTCCACCATATCATTTTTTCGCCTCTACATTAAAAGGCCAGCGAGACATATAGGTAGATTCAACCATAGAGGGTAATTGTTACTATTAAAATTTATCGATAAAAGTTCATATCTTTTAAAATAATAATAATTTTAGAAAATCGCGCGGTGCGATTTAAGGCTCCTTCAAAGTATTACAAATTATGTCCTAATAAAATTTCTGTAAAATCGATAGTTTAGAAGTTATGGCTATTTGAATGTCTCGACCAATCAGGAAAAGGCATGTTTTTCTCAGTAACTATAAGGCCTAGAAGAAAAATCTTAATTGCTAACAATAGCATTAAAAGACCTCTATTTAACGACCGTATTAACATTTTGAAAAACATTAACAATTAATAAGAAACCAACAATGTTACTTACCAGTAGACTTCAGAAAATTCTAAAATTCATACGCAGGGACTATTGGGACATCAGTAATGCGTACCTTCCGTGAAAATTAAGAAAAGTCAATTTAAAATATTTTTAACACCTACGTACATAGAGAACATTTTAGTGAAACATAAGCAAATGTCAAAACCTCAGAATATTAATTACAAAAGGAAATAATGCCAAACGAAAACAATTAATTCTTGCCCACAAACAGAGAATCCTTCTGACAGTACATTCTCAAAATTTGGTAATTTTTACTTAAAATTTAATAAACCTCATTTATTTAAGTTCAGGGGTCGTTTAAATACCCTATTTAGCTTGGAAATCCACCATTTTTGCCTTGGTCACGTTTAAATACTTTATTTAATTTAATTTAAGCCTTCTGTCCACGTTCAAGCTCCTCTTAAATATTGCACTCTTTTAAATTCGTTCGTACAGTACAACGGCTTGAACTCATCACTAATAATAAAAATTAATTGTTCATCGAATCTTCTATTACCATAAGCTTCTATAAGGTCTAAAAGTCGGTAATTTATACATAAGAACCGTTTATAACAATTGTTAATTAATTACCGACGCCAATAATAACGAAACCTACCCAAGGGATCTATCTTACCGACATACGTAAGTAGAGAGCCCTATGGTAGAACTCAGCCTTGCCGAGAAACATTAATTTAACAACAGTAATAATAAGGATCCCTGTAATAAGAAATCCTAATTTTCCAGTTAACAATATTATAAATCTCTACACTCTAAAACCCACTGTTAACAATATGCATTTCTTATAATAATTCTTAATAACCACATTTAAACATTAATAACAAATATCTCTTTTATTATAACACATGCATATTGTCTTTATAAAAATCATAACTAATTAACATTATAACTTTCTATTACACTATTCATATAATACTAAATTAGGCGTATATTATAACCTTAAGAACCACACATATATAATATTAACCATTTCCTTTTATTAAATTATAATATTATAAGGCATAAATAATTACGCGCACATATAAATTAATAAGTCAGACTGGCGACAGGAAGTCTCAAAGATAAGGCACGCACGCAGCCGGGCCACCGAAGGTGCTCTGGAATCCCCGAGTAACCCGAGCCCATATCAGGTAACATAGGGCATCCTGTTGACCACGCTCCTTATCACATCCGGCGGCGCGCCGAGATGTCTCGATGCCCCGTCAGCATCACGCCACTCAGTTCCACTCTGAAAAACCTTGAACGCTCCTACTCTGGATCCCTCTCGTATAATCCCATTACTCCTACCATATAGCCTACCCCACTCTTGAGTTCCATTGTCCGGACCGAACGAGGCCCCGGGAGCAGCTCCCACCGTAGAGTCGACATCGGAAGTTCATACAGTACAGACGTGCCTCTTAGGAGAGCCTCCAAGACATCTTTGTTAATTTGACGCAAAGAGGAAAAGTGTCTCTGAGCGACCGTGCCACCACGGACAACGGTCGTCTCGCATAAGAGCCTCTTCCTACGCTCCTTCAGAGCCTTTGCCTTGTGCTATTCAAAATCTGGAAGATTTCTTAGGAAACTTGCCAGAACATCCACGGTGTTTTATAATACTCCAAGTGTGCGGATAAGTCGACTCCCCGCTCGAGTTGTGCCGTGGCTAGAGTGGTCCCAACAGTACTGAGAGTATTCTGGAATAAAAAAGCCTGTTCTTTGAGATTTCTCTGCAAAAGTCTGAGCTACTGAAATAAATAGTAAGTATATAATATTTTAATGCACAACACTCACATACACCGCGTTTCGCGCAAGTGAAATACAATCGCGATCTAAGCCTTAGGAACATTGTTACGCGAGTGAACCAGTGACGTTTCACCATACGCCAAGTCGAATTATTTAACAGATACCATAGCGTCACGCTGAAATTTTCGTTCATGTCGGTTCGTAACTGCCTTACATAAGGACCATTCATTATAATCCGAATAGTGTATTATCTACGTTTAGTTTGTCAAACCGCTCTTAGAATTTCGTTCCGATTTCCTTAGGATACGCTATACAAGCTAGTATATATATAAAGAGAGAGAGAGAGAGACAATCTTCAGATTCTTCTTTTTCTAAATCGTGATTACGAAACCCCAGTGTCTGTCAACGCAGTGAACTACCCTCACACACTTATTATTCCCTTTCCATTCCTCCTTGCGGGCGCATGACATCGGTGCTAAGCACAGGGTTACGCGCGCACGGCATCGGTGCCAAGCACAGAGCCGTATTGGTATAGTCAGAATCCTTATCAGCAGTGGCATCCCACCACTCTGACATCGTCTCCAGGCGAATTCCTTACGCCGGAGACTCTGCTTTGAAAATCTGCTTACTCCAACCTCCTAGGCCTTCACCTCGTTAATAGACATTGAATAAAAATAAAAATTACAATTATCTCGTAACAAGGACTCACAGAGACGTTCCTTCATGTTAGCCTTCTATCTATCTCTCTCATTAGCTATTTTAGTTATAAGACATTTATATGCCTTTATAATTTCATGTATAATTATGTACTTGATATAATATTCCCACTGTTTCCACTGTAACCTGCACTTGCACATATAAAATATACTGCGTTCTGCTATTACCATTATCCGTAAAGACTATTCTATATTAAACAATCAAGTTACTAAGGTTTCAGATTAATAATATTTTTACAATCTCATTGTTTATTTAGACGAAAGTATATTCTTAATAACGACAAGATCTTGACATTATCCATTATAAAAGCTGGAATAATATAAATCATTTCATGAAGTGCATCCTTCCCCACCCACATATATATATGTATATGCATTTATTGAATTGTAACTGATTTTATTGTGTATGTGTAGACGTGTGCCATTGCATCGGCATACGCCTTAATTACCTCACTGTGTTACTTGCTATTATACAATTCCATTAAAATCACCGATTTTCTTGTACAACGAACATATGCCATTGCATCGGCATACAATTCTTCAATATTTTCTACTAAGCATTTTAATTTTATGCAGCATCCTTGTTTTATCGGCAGCCTTTTTCCTCTTCTTCGAACATTTTCTTGAAAGGAAGATATTAAGCATTCATAAATCTTTGTCCTTTTTATTCAGTTACTTAAATCAATTGGTGCCATAACATCTCTTGCCAGAGGAATTTATAGTTCATTAACCATTAAATCTGAATCTTACATTATTAAGCATAGATCTTGCTCACTTTTAGGGAAGCGCCTTACTGGAGCTACCCGCCTCTATCCTTGTCCAGACTGAGGAGCGCCTTACGGGTGCCTCTCGGCTCAAGCATCCTATCCATCCCGTCCAACTCATAAGACCACCCCTTTTCCATCAAGATCAGGAAATTTAACTTGTGAATTAATAACCTGTACAGTGCTTAGCATCCTTCAATCTCAGGGGCGCAGCTGACAGCCGCCACCCGCCTCAATTATCCTTCTCCTACAATCCGCATAACCTAACCCTGCCAAAGCATGGTAGTAAGCATTAATTATTAGTACTTTTACAGTATTCTGGCAACGGATAACTAAAGTCACAAGAGTCCTTTTCACTCAATAATTACTTTTATCAATTGCTATTTTAACTTGTCCGACCAAAAATGTTATTCTTAAACTCAATCCGTTAGATGCCAAATAAACATCGCGGGGGCGTTAAACAGAAGGCAAGGCAGCTACGTAAGGAAGCTTGCCGACGAGCGGCCCTGTTGTCTCAACACATGGACCCCACCAAACCCCGTATAATACAAGATATCACGGGGCACGATCTAGTTCCTCCATCGTACATCAAGTTTTTATTACAAAACAGACTCATAAGCACATTTAAATACGCTCCACGTCCATTACATTCCACACAAAGACACTTCATTCCGGATTCGCATTCTTTACCAAGCTCTTACAGGGCTCACACGCGCAACCCTCGGCTGGTTAAACAGCGTTCGACGACAGAAACTCTAGACATAGAATTGATAGATTTAACACAGGACGACACTTTCAACAACAAGACAGCCACCTACATTTACCAACTGGAGTCCTATTCTCTCACTGGAACTCCTCGCAAATTACCGTACCACCTTCATTACTTCCACCGGGCAGGATAACTGTACATTTTCTCAACACTTCACTGTAACTCATTACTAGCAGCTATATAATGTAAACCACATTTGTATTCATTAATTATATAACTATAAGTATTATCACTCATTTATATTACACTTTCAACTATCATATTGTCTCATTGTTAAATAAACAATTGTTTAGTCTCTATTCCTATCAATAGCCATAATCTTTATATCACCTACAATCACCATATTTCCCCCCTTTCACCATCTGTCCGAAAAAGCTCTCGGCATCCCAGGCAGTGCCGGTGTAAGCAGGTAGGCCTAAATAAATAGAGAGCAGGCGGATCACGATCCCTAGGGAGACGCGAGACGTTACAATATAATCGCGGAGCCATGGAGATTGAGCAAATTTGAGTATGCGGTGTATCTTTCCAATACGAAGACCGTGACGCATGCACTGCTGCAGGTTGCGATAATGAATCACATAACGCTGCTTATCGCATAAGGTTGCGAGAAGCTTGTCCTGCTTTTTGTTTGGCGGTTTGCCCTATGTCGGACAGAACGGTAGGTCAGTGTGCGCGTCGTGCAGATGTTGCGGATACTCTAAGTCAACCTCCAGAATGTAACCTATAGGTGAATCTAGTGCGATTGATGATACGTCGAAATTCGATACATCATCGACCCATCGAAATTCGGCGTATGGCAACTGTTGACACATTGCCCAACCATACAAGTTATTTACATCGAAGTACATCAAGTATGATGATGGTTGCAATGGATTGTAAGACTGCATGTACTTGTTATTGGCTTTTGCATATCTACCGGAACATTGACTGAAGCCACCGCGAATACCGTGCTCGATGAACATGACCATATCGATATCAGTGAGCAGTTCGAAATTAACGTCCGTATGCTTCAACATAGCATCCCATGTAAAACCAGGCAAAGTGTAATAATACGCGGGATCTAACCCATAACTTTTGATACAATTATTGCGGAAATTTTCAAAAATATCGGCCAGCAACAAGACATCAATCTTCAGATACAAGTCGCTATATTCACCTAAGGTTTGAATGGCGAACCGTTGCCAGATGTTCGTGGCGTGCGCGTAATCGCTCTCAGATACCGTGTCACCCGTCAACGAACTGTAAAATGGCTCGCGCGGCGATAAACACCGATCCTGCAGCTTGTCCGCGCAATCAAGGTATTCGTACGGAAAGACCCCCTTTCGCGTCAATAAATCAAAATCCTTATCGGACAAATTTGAAAATTCGGACCGAACAATTTTTAATTTGTCTTTGTCGAGAAAAGACGCCAATTTATCGAGACTACTACTGAGAAATTTGTACGAATCGATGAACCGCAATTGTAGACAATTTTTCCATTTATTCTTACTATCCATCATGTTTCCTACAGTCTTTGTAATGAAATATATTTCTCTTTGGTTATCGGTAGTACAGTGATTGAACCTTCGAACGCGGTTGCTATATCTTTGATGATAAAGTGTGAATCATAACCGGATAAGTTGTGAAAGACCACGGGAATGCAATAACTGTCTTGATAATTTAGATTGCAACTGGAATGCGCGGGACCTCTGTACCGTCCAGTCAGGTGGCAATGATCGGGCACGCGTGTATCATCCTTTGCGAATGATTTCTCGCACACATGGCACAGCATAGCGTTTTGAAATGTCTCCCACTGTTCTTTCGACAAAGTTTCCATGGGGACATTTGCGGACAAAATATCCTTTACACGATGTGCCAGTTCTTCAAGTACTTTGACAAACCATGAGATGCAATCCCGATCGCGACGACATCGATACGCGGATAATGACTCGTCGTAGGAACATCGAACGTAATATGCTATACTAAATACGCTATGATGTTGATACGCATACGAACTCGTTTGTTCTTCCCTCGGTGTCTTCTCCAGGATGCATTCCAAGTCGGCGTAAACTATAAACGGGATCCGCTCCTTCCTGCAGTAGTTGGTGAAGCTGAGCCATTTGTTGTCATCGTTTGGCAAGATGATGGCACAGTTATTCATTTTTTGACAGTCGACGGTATGGTTCTCCAGCTTCTCGCTCGAGCTGAAGTAATGTAGACATCTGGAAAAACATTATTTGTTATTAGTATATGTCACATTATACATTGCGTTCTTAGTATATACTTACTGGTCGCAAATATGTTTTTTGTGTTCCTTTTTGCTCAGTTGTGAGCTGACGAGTCGGAACAAATTCTTGATCCACGCGAAGTGCCCAGCGTTATCATCATCTCGCGGATCTGGAATATGCAGCAGGTTAATATGCTTCTCCATTTTCTGTTCCGTGAGACGTATGGGTGCGACCACGTTTCCTTCTTTCTTTGTCGCGTTGTCATATCTCTTCTTCACACTATAAATGTTGACCGAGATATCGTTCAACCGTTCAAACTTTTTAATTTGGTTTATGCGCATTGGAAATTCAATGTCCTGCATATTCAAAACCGATGTATAGTGTGGGTACGAAGATTGACGATCTGCGTGTTTATCGGCTGAATATAACGCTGCAACCACTGCCCATGCGAAACATGCATTGTCCATAGATTGCACGTTGATTATAGCCCGCTTCATTTTTATTTCGCGCGGTAACTCAATATGACATCCCGAATGTAATGGATTGTATTTGTTAACATTAACGGTCAGATCGAGTATGCGCGAGAGTGCCCACCCGCTATCTCGTTCCTGAAATTCTTCCATGGACGCT
This sequence comes from Harpegnathos saltator, assembly GCF_003227715.2. Taxonomy (NCBI): domain Eukaryota; kingdom Metazoa; phylum Arthropoda; class Insecta; order Hymenoptera; family Formicidae; genus Harpegnathos; species Harpegnathos saltator. The sequence continues at coordinate 119,518 of NW_020230449.1, read as the reverse complement.
AAGGTGGGTTCGATAACACGCATCGCGAACCAATTGTCTAGATCGGATGTGAAAAAAAGTTCAACGTTCCTCGTATTAATGCTCTTGTTCGCGCGTTTATCACCTGCCACAAATTCGCCGTTGAACACAGTATTCACTTTTATGCTACCGTGTCTCTTCATAACGCTTCGCAGATGCTCGAGCACGATATTCTTCACATCTTGGAGAAATCGAAGGGGGTCGATATAGTCTGTATTTACAATCGCCCCGATTGATATGCGACTATTGAACGCTGTATCGATTTCTCGCCAAACAAGTGTCGAATGTCCGGCTCCTGCGTATACAAAACGTCTGCGCAAAGTATTTTTTAAACCCTCGAGTTGCGCTATACGAGCAACCATCGAGTGCGCTGAACCAACCGATAGTCGTGGTTGTTTGGCTCGGTTATGCTGTTCCAACGACTCGAGACACTCGTCGCACTTTTGTTCCCATGCGAGGTATTCGTCTAGCGAGCCTAATTGAGCGGCCTGGTTCTGCAGTTCACGTTCTACGGTTGATAATGATGATAATGATGATTCTGCCATTTTTCTAGCAAAACGTAAACACACTGTAACTGCGCGCTCTGCTCGTCTTCGACTAAACTATAAAATATTCTGCTTTGAACATTTTATAGCCCTTAACTCTTTCACAAATACATGCCATTATCAAAATTCGGGAAACTTCCTCGACGAACTATTAAACACATTCCTGAGTCTTAAACTCATATCAACTCGTTGTGGACTTTGCCTAAGTGCATGCCTTTCTTTATCTGATACAATAATAGACTTATAGACCTATGATTGGTATCAGCAGTCTAGCGTCCACTTTGTTTGTCTTCGACTAAATTATAGAAAGGTTCTGATTTGAACTTTTTTATAGCTCTTCTGTCTTCCACATGCGCACACACACACACACACACACATATCGTTATTACATTCTTCCTGCTTCTTTTTATCTTGTATTGGATGAAGTTTTTGTACCATATATAAGAATTCTGTTTTAAATATGTTATATTAGTGCATACATATTGGACACAGATTACATGGTGTTATTTGGTAGACGGGGTTTCTACAGTTTGAACAAAATACACCATCAATCACATCGTGTCTTTCGGTGATGTGTTTGCGCACTGCAAATATTTCTGTAACTGTATCGCGAACGCCATCAACAAAACATGATGTGCAGAACCGTAAATTGTCTCCAGAATTATATGAAAAATAAATGCAACACACTTTTGTTTGGCCACTCAAAGTATTAATTTCTGAAACTTCCAATTTCTTCACTTTTTCATTCACTAATTGATTACTATTGTCACTATCATAATTACTATCATCCGTGAGTATATGATTTATATCTTCTTCGTCTTCTATTTCTTCGTTTTCTATTTCTTCGTCTTCTACTTCTTCGTCTTCTATTTCTTCGTTTTCTATTTCTTCGTCTTCTACTTCTTCATGCTCTATGTTTTCACGATCCATACTGAAAGAGCTCTGACTGGTAAATACACACAAAATTAAATCTATATGCTTCACTTTTGTCACTCTTCTCGTTATTATAACTCCCGGAAAAACCTAGTCAAAATAGTCATATCTTTACATGATGCAGCACTAAATGCTTCACAGGCATCCTATGATAAGATATGCATACATTTCTTTATCTGATACCACAATAGTACTTGTAGACCTACGATTTGGTATCAGCAGTCTGGGAGGTCGACGGCTGACAAAAATATTTTGGTCAAAATGTGATATTATAATACACAGCACCATTATATTGCAGCGTTTACAAATTGTAATAAAAGTATAAATAAATTACTTTGTTATATATTATGATACATCTTTTTTACTTTAGACCAGATCCTTTCTTCCAACTTCCCCTTATCCCCATTCTTAGGATTTTTATGTTAATTATGTTAATTATATTGATAAAAATACCTATAGATGTTTAATAGACGTTCGTGAGACGTTCAATAGACGTTCGAGAGACGTTGGAGAGACGTTGGAGAGATGTTCGATATGTAACTATTTCGGTCAAAACATACTAGTTATTTTATATAAACACTGTATATAATTTCAGTTCTCTGTATATTATTTCAGTTTGATAATTACGAGGGGACATTTAAAACACATTATATGACATTTTTTCTCGTGACGTATGCATGACATCACGGTAACCATCTTGCGTGACGTCCCACCACATTTTTTTCTCGTGACGTATGCGTAACGTCCCACCATGAGTTCCCCTTCCCCGCGCAACGTCATACCCCGAGCCCTGAGTTCCCCGCTTCCCCCGCGCCCCCCTCAGCGCTTCTGGGTTAGAACCGGCCTAGCTATTCTACTTCAGACTATCAGCGTCACCCATTTTTTTCGTAAACGTGACATTTTAGAGAAAAATATTTCAAACAAAAATTGTAGGGCTTCAAGGAATCTATTTATCTAAGCTATAAATTTCACCTTGTAATGACCTCGAAAAGCCCAGTCAAGATCAACATAAAAATCCTAAATAGAAACTTGAATTTTTATTACACCATCTTTTTCCACCAATTAATATGAATAACTTTTGTCTAAAACATTTTTCTATTTGTCTAATATTTTCTAAGATATCTAAGAAAAAGTCTTCAGAACTGCTCTGTAATTATAGGTTAGGTTCCGGCATACACTTGTCGCATCGCGTTCGCTCTCGCTTCGTTCGATCGAGTCGAGTCGGTCGGCAGCGCGAGATCGTGCAGAAAACCACCCGTTCTGTATATATTTTCGAAAATACCGGAGTACAGAGTAGTAGCCCCTGGCCCTATTGTACCTCTGACTGCTCTGAACTACGGTACGTACAATAGTACCGGCGCGCGCCTGGAACGGCTAGGTACGTACCGGAAAATTATACAACTTGTACAGTAGAGGGGGAAGCTTTGCTTGTTCATTGGTCGAAGATCAAAGTGGTGGGGAAACTTCCTCCAATCAGGTACAATGTACCCCCACCACAGCGCCAATCGACTTTAACGTAATGCTGCGCGACGATTGCTGTTGTGACTTGGATCGCGGTATTGGCGATTTTTGATATATCATACGTTATAGCGCTGGTGGTTTTTGCCCGGCGTATCAGCACGTTGACCGCAGTTCATCTGCGGCGACTCCGGCGGCAACGAGACGATGAAAAATGGGTGGAAAACGACAACAACGCTCAATGCGCAAATGTCGAGCTGGCGTGAACTGAGCCGAGCCAGCTGAACGTGCACGTGTCATGGAGGGCCGCAATCGATCGTTACGTATATCTGATGCATAGCAACGTTTCGCGACAATCGAAATTATGTTCGGAGTGGAACGCCGATGGACAAGTTTGTACGGTTCTATGGGATGTACGAAATGTAAAAAATAAACACATGTTATTCGTTCCTCAATATGTATGTTTATTTCATCTGTTCAGTCCATGCGTTACTCTCATGTGCAAAAAGAAAAACGAACGAGAAAAACACGCTTAAGGTCAGACGATATAACGTGCCGCTGCTGACCGTCGTGGCCGGGGTTTACACCCCGCCGGCCGGACGACGTCGAGCCACGGCCGTCGACGTTGAGCCACGGCTGCTGCGAAGGAGCACTTCGGGAACCAGAATTTGTGTGGTTGCAATGGATCGTCTTCAGCGTCCCAATCACTTATTCCACCGCCGCAGTAGTAATAGATCGTAGTATCGCGTCTGCCCGTGTAAAAAAAACCAGCAGACGAAAGTTGCGTCGCCGTCTGTGTTCTCGACTCACAAGGCCACATAGCGAATGTCGCTCTGCGCGCGGAGAACGTAGCATACTCGGGATGCTGCGAATCCGTGAGACCACCGCTGATGAGATCCACATCGTGTCGATGAGGTTCCAATTCAAACTCAACGTCGCCCTCCTCGACGAATTGTTTTTCTCGGCGCTCGTTGAGCCGTTCTTCCTCCTCGTCGCTGATCGGGTCATAGAAAGCGTAGTCCGTAGTCGTCCGATGGCAAAATATGGCCAAGAGCACCACGTCCGGCAGGTTAGACCGAAGACCGATTTCACTCTGTTCTCTTGATGGATACGGTGACATCGAATTCATCATCGTCGTTGTCGTCATCGTCGTCGTCGCCGACGACCGAGAATATTGATGACAGCGAGAGTACGTTCGTCGTGAACGAACAAGCAGTGTGTAGTGAACACGTGTCCAAATGCTCGTATAAGGTACTTGCTTCGCCTTCTCAGGGGTTCCATCAAATCTATCAAATTGTTCACACACAGAGCGACGGCGGTGGGGGTTGCTTGGAGCAGCGTTCTACTGCGGCGGACGTGCTTCAGGTAGCCGTGCCGTACCACTGCTCGGGCCGCTACTTTGCCCAGCGCAATCGACGCCTCGATTTTGACCGTATCGCGTATTCAGATCGGATCGCTTCATTATCGTCGTCTTGAATCAATATTCCTTGGATTACAAGTATGACTACAAACATGCCAATTACCTACCGAAAGCATTCATCACGCTAGTGGGGGGGAGGGGTTTACGCACCAATGCACAGCGTAAGGTTCGCCACCATGAGTTGTGACCGGAGAAACAATCGTAGCCTACGGCGATTTCATCCATATCGCCGTCCTCTTTTTACGACAGCAGGGGCTCAGCAGGGGGTTACCTCAAGGGCCGCGCCATCAGCTAGCGAACCTATTGTGACGTACGATAGCGGCGATGGTTCGGATCTGCAAACGTCTGCGCGTTATCGAGACTTGGTGACTGCGGTACGCAATCTTATTAGCGGGAAATCAGCCGAGGCCGGTCACGCTGTCGTTACAGCCACCATCGAATCATCAGGTCATCAATCTACGAACGAGCCACGAGTCACGAAAGTGATTAAATGCGAACGCAATCGAACTTCACAGTGGCGATTATTGAATCGCTTTGTATCCGTGGTCGGCAGCAATGATGATGACGAGGAGGAAGAAATAGAGGGAGAGGAGGAGAAGGAGGAGGAAGAGGAGGAGGTGAAGAAGAAGAACGGTAGCGGCGGCGGCGACGGCGGCGGCGATGGGAGCGAGGCGTCCGCGGCAGCGGCGATGAGACGTCGATGGCGGCGGGGTGTCCGTGACGGTAGCAACGGTGCGTCTACGAAAATGTCCACGCTGGAGCATACCCGTCGCACGGTGAGTGCCATGACAGAACCGGCCCTGATCGAGCTGGGCGGCCGTTTGTATGACGCGGGCTACTCGCGCGCGTATATTCGTAGTCTTTGGTGCGTTGTGCGCTCGGTAAATCGTAGAGCGCATATGTCGCTGTTGAGAGGTCTCAAGCGAGCCATGGATGCGCGACGCAAAGACCGCGAATTGGCCTTGGCTGAACTTGCGAGCGAGAATGCGCCGCCGCGGCGTAATGATCCTAATCAAGTCGAGCGTCGACTCGGCGATCGGTCGCTCAAAAGCGACGGTCGGTTAACATTTCGAGAAAATGAATTCGTATCGATGATGCAAACGGTGAGACGGTCAATAATAACGGGACGTGCGCTTGCTACCACTTGCCGGCGGCGTCGTGAGACGATTGCCGAGCGAAATTCGCGGAATCACTTGTTCCTCTATGTATTTTACATGTTGGCTCTGACGGCAAGCGTCTCTCAAGCGCCTGAGCGACATAGCGGTGCTGGACGTGCGACAATTGCGACAGCTACGCAACCGTGGAGTATGTGTGATCACGGTGTACAAGACGCGCAAACTAGGCAGGATCGAAGTCGGTGAATTGTTGCGACCTTCCGCTGAACGCAAAGCCGTCCGCGGCGACGGCGACGGCTATGATTTCTTTTTGCCTTCGGACACACGTATCATATTGAACACTTCGTCTCATGGGTGGAATGCGGCGAGCTTGAGATTCCGTTCGATCGGGAGCACATGCGGCGAGTGCTAGACAAGCGTCTGGACCATTTGTACGAAAATTTATTCTCTAGAGCTAGACTACGCGGATTAAGCTTTCATGCTCTCCGTCGCATTTACGCTGGCTATCGTTATCTGCAGGGCGCTACGCTGGATCGTATTCAGGAGACGCTCGATCATGCCAACCGCTGGCAAACCAATAGCTACGTGAACGCGTGCCTGTATGAAATTACTAACGAGGAATGCAGTGCGACGGCGGTGGTTAGGCTCGCAACGCGAGCGAGCGAAATCTAATCTCGGGAAGGCGAACTAAATTGAACTAAAATTGAACTAAAAGCAAGGTGTTACATTATAGCTTCACGCAGACCGTCCGTCAGGTTTGTAACGGGGAATCGTTCAGCTCGCTCGAATGGACGACGATGCCGGCCAGAAGCCGGAGGACCCTGGAGGCCTGGGGATACCAGTTATCGCATGCACAGTTGTACAGTGGATTTAATTTTGCCGACTGAATAGCGACTTGGTGACAAACCGAGGAGCACCTCGAAAGACGAGGATATCTTGTGGTACGTTAGATCGCGTTACTACGAGTCTCTCTCTCCTCCACCCCCCTCTCTCTCAATCCCCCTCTCTCTCAATCCCCCTCTCTCTCAATCCCCCTCTCTCTCAATCCCCCTCTCTCTCAATCCCCCTCTCTCTCTCTCTCTCTCTCTCTCTCTTTCTGTTGACGGGTTCCAACACTCCGCTCACCGTCGTAAAAAATCTTGTCGTCGGTTTCTGTCGTCACTATCTCGTCCATCTCGTCGTGTTTCGAAAACGGCGTCGCTTCCCGATGAACGGCGCAGAGCGAGCGGTTAGATGCATACATCGCGTTTCATCAACGAAACCAATGATGGACTGATCATTCGCATCGCGTGACACATTGGAGGACTAAATGTAGCGATGTTGAGGAACTAATGCTGACAATGTAAAACGAATGGGAAGCGGATCACAGAGACGATCATAGTGCCTTTGGAAGACGTGCTGGACGAACTTACCAAAGAGAAAGGAGAAGGTTCTAGTGATGTACGATTTACTTTATCAACGGCATCCGAACAAACAGTTGGCTCGTTGGCATACCGATCGTACTCGATGAAATATTGAAAAAACTCTGAGTTCGCTCTTAGCACTTCGGTCATCGTCGTCGTCGTCGTCGTAGTCGTAGTCGTAGTCGCCAACTTTTACTGTCGTAAATTTTATCGCCGTCTTTAAGCATGGCTAATCCGTATCAGCCGTCTACCTCGCAGTGGCAACTACCAGTCGCTGAACCGTTGCAAGACCGACTCTCGGCGGTGTTAACTGAACAGCTGCCGTCGCAATTGTCACAAATGCCACTTGAGCAACTGCCGCCGCAACCGTCACAAGTGCCACCATTATCGTTGTCCGTATTGCTCAAACGATTACCAGAAACGATGATAAACAACAACAAAACCACGGCGGTCAAGACAACGGTGACTGGTGTATTACCGCAATTGATCGACCATAATGGGAGAATCTCCTCCGTTCGTAAACAGAAGGTTAGGCCGGTCGCCAGGAAGCAATCACGCGCGAAGCAATCGCGCAAGGTGGCTATGTCGAAAAAGATTATGTTCAAATCGAGAAACAAAGGAAAGATGACTAAACGAGCATCGCTACCGTCATCTTTCCAATCGCCATCACCTCGTGCGTCATCGCGGCCGCCGCCGTCATCGCGGCCGCCGCCATCGCCGCCGTCTCCGTCGTCGTCGTCATCGTCGTCGTCGTCATCGTCGTCGTCGTCACGAACCGCCAAGTTGGCGAAGGAGATCGTTGGCGAACGCACGCTGAGGAAGAGAGAATTGTCGGAAGCGTTCGAGGTCGAGCATCAGGACGACGTTGCCCGACCGCAAACTGAACGACGGAAAAAACAGCAGATACGCGGCGAAACTCTGGACGATATGCCACTCGCGGATTGTTGGAACCGGCGACCAAATTTGCCCACAGCGTTCAAATTCTTTCTGAGCTTGACAATAGTCAAGGCAATGTACGATCTACCCGCGTACGCTGAGAAGCATTTGAGGCCGCTGACAGTGACGTCGGCTGCCAGCAAGGCGTGGATGCGAGCGATCGAGCGCATGATCGAAATGGTTAACAAACGGATGATGTGTTTCTGAAAAGAAACGAATGTGGGAACAGGTTTCGACCGTTGGTCGACGATTGTTGTTCGACAAGTACAAATTGCTAATGTTTCTGTACAAATTGTTTCGGTCGGCTCGGTTTGACGTGAAGGCGCTCGGTCATCTGATCAATGACCCACCGCAACCGATATATAGGGGTGCGCTGTTGGGCAGTTCCGTGATCGAACGCGTCATTCATTGCATCTTGTCGCGTTTACAGCGGATTAATCCGGAATTACAATTCAACGCTGTAACGTTTTCGCCAAAAGCGCGCGATACATTGCGCATTATCGCCGACCAGTTGGGAATACGTATATTGAAACGCGTCCAGTACAACAATTTCGGCGAGCGTATCAGCGAGGAAGAACTCATGACTCCAGCACTGCCATCACGTTATAACACGTTATAACACGCTCAACGATGCGCAGGTGTCAGTTGATCCGTTGTACCATCCTACATTCCTGAAAGATTGCGTGAGCAACGGTAGCAACGAGATATCGCGGCTACATGTGCGAGATGCCGCGTCGCGAAAGAATCGATTGCCGTACTCGCCAACGGCGTTTTCGCACTTGATCGTTTCTAATCATATCTCACCGGTGAAGAACGACGCAGCGTGTTTGAATGCGTTCAACGCTCAAGTGTTTGACGCTCTCGCCAACATTGTGTAGTACGCGGTATCGCATCGACGCGATTTGATGCGACCTTCGGGCAAGAAAAATATCAATCTGAACGAGGAGGAAATTTCGAACGCGACCGAATTATTGTACGATGTACATGTCGTGCTCGATGATGTGCACACTCGCGTGCTGGTGCCAAAGCCCGAACGTTTATTCCAACACGTAGTTTTTTATCTAAATATAGTACACGCCCAATTGAATCGAATGTTACTATCGGTGTTCCCTAGCGGCTTTGTCGGCATCAGGCATCAGTCGCCCAACAACGATAACCTAACGACGACGTCGACGGTCAGTCGTCAGTCGTCGTCGAAGTCGCGAGTAGAAGTGAGAAGAGAGAAACTCGAAAAGGAAGTTGATCTTCCGCCACAGTCAACGCAGAGTCACGAGTGCACGAAACTGCCTAAGTGAGCCGGAGAGATCGACAGCGCGTGCCGGCTCGTGACGGAGCTAAGAGTCCAGCCTGCGGCGATGACGAGAAAGAAAAGAATTATAAAAAAGAAGTGCTCTGGATGTAGCGATTGCTGTTGATGTACAGTCGTCACGAAGAGATCGGCAGCGCCTGCCGGCTCGTGCTGGAGCCAAGAGTCCAGCCTGCATCGAGCCTGCGGCGATGATGAGAAAGAAAAGGATTCTAAAAAAAGAAGAAGTACTCTGGATGTAGCGATTGCTGTTAATGCACAGTCATCATCACAGCCCTATTTGTAGCCTAATCTTTACCACAGCGTTTATTTCTTCTTCCAATTTTACTGCAATGCTTTATGCTCGCGCTCATGTAGATCTTTTTCGATGGATTTCGACGGATGAGCTCTGATGACTTGACAATAGAAAGCAGCTGTCTGTCAATTGGCATTTGCTGCCGCTGCAAAAGAGTAACAAGATGTTGCGCTGCGACGACGACATAACAATCCAGGAATACTCTTTCTGCGGTGGCGTAGGTTCTCTCGCTGACGTATCGCTCCCTGTGACGACTAATGAACGGGTGTTGCGTACATTAGCGGCATACGAACGCAAACAGTGGCAAACTACTGCCGTCGCTACCGTTGCAACTCCTCCGCCATCGTCGTGGCAGCATCGCACATCTCGATTACACGCGAATCTCGAGCGAAATGAACCGGACGGTAAAGGCAGGCAAGAACAACGTTGTCGTCGTCGCTTGTCGTTTGACGACAACGAAGGCAACGCTACGCAACGCGGTGATCCTTGGATCTCGCAGGCAATCGATGCTGCCCCGATCAATACTCAACTCGACCGACTTTCTAGCCAGGAGGCACGCTCGTGGTTTGCAGACTCGAGCATCGGAGGCGGAACCGGTGTCAATTGCGCGGCCGAAGCGCTCGGGTGTTTCGTGTACACCACCGCGAACGACGATGCATCCGCTATTGCTGCTGCTGATGCTCCTGCTCCTGCTGCTGCTGCTCCTGCTGCTGCTACTGTTGCTCCTACTGCTGCTGCTGCTGCTGATGGTGCGGCTCCTGGTGCTGCTGATGCTGCTGCTCCTGCTGCTGCTGCGCCTGCTGCTGCTGCTGCTGCTAAAGCAAACTTGGATAACTTGGCTGCGATAGCGGTGCTTCCTCCGTACGAGTACTGCAGCGCGTCCATGTTTAATCAGGCGCGAGTTGGCAAACGAGTAGACGATCTCGTCACGGAAAAGGGCGGGACTGTAAAAAATATCCTACAATCAAGCAAAAGTTTTGTATACTACTTGACAACGTATCTACTGCGCAATGCACTCAGAGGTTACATACAAATCACGCCATACTTGTCGCCGAGCCACATCGCGCTACCGTCTATACACGCAGAGCGAATATTTTCGATCGATCGTGAGCGTGATAACCGCGCGGGTATGTTGCGCTTCAAACCGCCGAAATGCCGCAATTGTACGCGACATAAACGGTTGAGACGATGCTATCGTCGTTGTCGTCGTCGTCGGTACAACGGCGAGGGGACACGCGGCGGCGGCAACGGCGGCGGCCATCGATGCTGCTTGTCTTGGTCCGACGAGAGCTTTGAATGGTATTTTGACGTTTCGAGAAAAAACTTTGGCCTTGTGATGAAGCGCGATCCATGTATTCACAACGGTAGTGTGGTGCGAGTGAGTCGAGTGTACGGTGTGTCTCATAACGTGGAATATTGCGACGCCATTTACGTTTCACCGTTCGTGTTGAAAAATCTAAACGCAAATTTCGACGGTGACGCTGTCACCGTCATGATTGTTCACGGGATCGAAGCCTCGCTAGAGATCGAAGAATGTATGAGTGAACCCATGCTGTACGGCTCTGGACCGCGTTTCACATTCTGTCAGTCCCTGATTTTTCGTATCTTTCGCCGTTTGGCATTCGATGACGAGACGGATGAACGACGCGCTTTTCGAGATCCCTCGAACATATTTGCAACTTTGGCCCGTCGTACACTCGAGTCTCGCCTCGACCTGTGGGGGAGATGCAACGACAGAGCACGGGCTCGAGCTCGCCGCATCTTTGGTCGCTGGTACGACTATTACATCACTGTGCTAGCACGCGCGTGGAATCGCGGAGGGGATAGCGATGGCCACGTTGGTCCACTCAAGCACGAGCACCAGCAGCGAGCCGTGGAACCACCCGAACACAAGTCGTCACTAAGCCAGCCCACCAAGAATGACGAAAATGAAGAGTGGGAAGAAGAGTACGGTGACGTTGCAGTCTGGCGTGGACTATCGATATTATATTACACACTGTCATTGGCTATCGTTCGTGGAGCTACAGACACCGAGGTAATCGATGACATAATGCAGTCTGTGACCTCTTCCTCGTTCGCTGACGATGACGCTGTTGTGTTTATGGACGCATCGCCCGCTTGCCTTGTAAATTGGCTCATTGTGCACTCTGGTGCGAAAGCGTCACCGCGTGAACTTCGACGCCTGTGCGACATTTTCCAACGAGAAAGCGGGAATAGCTCTGCGACGAGCTCCGCCGATGACGATGATAGCGCCGCGACGACAAGCGACCGCTGCATGTTGCCGTCGCATATATTAGCGTCGCACACTCATTTTTTTCAGCCTCTTCCTTCGAACAGGGAACTCGAGTATTGTCGATACATGGACGATTTCATTTCGGTCAGCAAAAACGTGCCTAAAACATCGTACTTTGCCAGCGGACTGAAATGGGTGGTGCAAACGTGTGACGTGAACAACAGCGACCTGCTGATGAGAGGACGTTTGCTACTGAGCAATCTGGATTACTATTTACGAGACGTGGAACGTGATTTTTTGTTAGCTATGTAATACCATTGTAATCGTAATATTCATTGTAATCGTAGTATTCGGTTTTTTTGGATTTCTAATAAAGAAATGCAATATCGAGGGAGAAAAACACGTCTTTATTTCTTGCTCGTCATACGGGTCCGTAAAATACATCGTCTTAACTATTGTACCAGGCGCACCATGTCGTAACGCATTTCCGCAGGTATATCTTCGAACATACGAAGCAACGGATCCGCGAAGCGTCGCGTGGCATCGCTGCTCGACTTTTTTGCATCTGCTTCGTCGTTGGTAGTTCTCTCCACGTTCGGTTTGATCAACGACGACGATGACGACGACGACGACGACGACGACGATGACTTTTCCACACAAGTGATTGTTTTTCCGACGACGACAACGCGGACGTGTTTTCGTCGACGTTGATGGAGCACCGCGGCAAGGTCCTTGCACTTCGAAAAAGTAACGTCGTCATTGCGCTGTCGCCCATGCTTTCGTCCGCGCCTCCTCCCCGTGGCGTACGAGGCGAGCGTTGTCAACCATCGCGACCTTTCGCTGTCGAACAAAAGAGCGCGTCCGCTCGTCCAATTAGTCAGCTCGCATCGCGAAGTCGTTGCATCGTAATCGCAGCGAGTGGCGTTCAAATTTTGCAAATTGATCGTCATCATCGATTTCGATCGCCAGGTTCCGGTTGTGACGGTAAAGTCCATCGTGTCTTCTTCTTCGTAAAAAATGTTGCTGCTGCCTAATCCAACGTTGGATGAGGAGAAGGAGTCCAATTTCGTTTACGTGGACGTGGATTGCGCGTTGTGCAAAAGATATCTAAGTAGTGATCTCATTATTGTAGGTGATCGTTGCCCACTACTGAATGACGATATTCGCAGAGTGCACGAGCTAGTCTTAATCTCGGACGTCCAGTCGCCACTGATTGCCACTGATTTGGGTATCGCGTGCATCACTACTCGAGAATCTGGAGCATTACGTCACGGGTATCACGTGTACGCGCGCGACGGCGACGCACGATTCGAGCAAGCATTGTACGACATACGTCGAGTGCGCAGCGGCGGCGATGATGATTGCGAAGATGAAAATGACAGCAGCGAGCATGTGCTCTTTATCGATGCAAAGACGACAACTCATCAGCCAGATATCAACGAGTTCAATGAAGAGTACTCTGTATACATTATCGTAACGCAATGCGGCAGCAACGAGCAACGGCACCGCGTTTGCGGTCAATTCAGTCCGTTTGCGAGAGGAATGTGTTTCGCGCTCGCAGACGGAGTATCGCGCTCATGACACGCGACATTTATTAATTTGTTTCTCGTGAAGCTATCGTCGTTACCTAGTGCGTATGATTTTGAGAGCGGGGGGCCTATACGCGCAGCGTGTCGTAGGCGGGTCATTTGTTTCGTTCAGGTTCAACAGAGAGGGAAGAGCGACAAAACGCAACGAAAATATCGGCGATTTAGCGATGATTACAAAGAAATAGCTAAAAAATTGCGAAACACGAAGAGGCAGTCAGTGAAGGAACAAAGTAAGTGGATCGCGCGCCCGGCATGTGCACGTACAGAAATGGAACCGATGGACATTGAAAAAGAGACTCATGACACATTATCCGAAGCGCAGCAGCCGCCTCTGCCGTTAAAGACCGGAATTCGTTCCGATTTACCGCGGTTAGACGTCGTGCTACGCGATGTAATACCGTGCAATTTACGGACCGGTAGTAAATTTTTGCGTTCGGAAATTCAAGTGTCACTGCGCATAGACGCTCTGCGATTGTTCTTGAAATACTATGGTTTTCTCATGTACAACCGCGAGCGCAAATTGGCCACTCTGTGCGCTTCGTCCGACCCCGGCGTTCGCGAGATCGCTCAAGTGTTGGGCGGATGCACCGACGTGGAAGATTTCAAACGCAGCCTACACGACCACATGATCGAAATTCGAACGTTGATGATGGATGATTCTATAGCGGCGCTCTTGAAGCAAGATTTCGATGCAACGACAACGACTGTGAATGAAGCAAGCATCTGGGCGACGGCGACAACGATTATTGGGCTAGTAGCACTACTGATACTGAGCCAGCGGCTAAGAGTCGACGGATGATGAACAGTCAATCTGATAATTGTGCCAGCGCGAAGGGTCCGTTTGTGGCAGAGAGCAAACGTATTCTGAGTATGACTCGCGATTCGCTTGAACAAGTGCTGCTCTTTTTGAAAAATGATCAATTTCTCAAACGAAGCATACGGCTCAACGATTACTGTCGCGTGGCGTTATTGCGAACGGACGCGGCGACCAACGAATAGAATGTAGCGAACGCATGGTACGACGCGGCAAGTTGCAATGTAAATGGTTGCCTCTCGATCATTATACGCGATGCGATTGTAACCACTGGTTTACAGACTCACACGTCGCTCTTGTTCATCGTTCGAGTAAATCTCACGCTGACGTATCTAGTGTCAAACTTTGTATACAATGATAGAGCGGTTAACGTCCGAGTGGACGCAACAGCAACAGCATCAGCAGCAGCCGCCACAGCGTCTAACCGCAGCGCAATTGACGATGGTAATACTACGATCGCTCAGTACTTTGAGACGATCGATCCGATACAAGTGGACAAATTCGTGGCTATGGCGATCATCGCGATGACTCGAATGTTTATAGCCACGCAGATGCAATGGCCTTTGCGTGTTGCGGTCAATGACAAATATACAATCGACCTGGCTGAAATCAGAAATTCTTTGATATGCGAGTTATGTAACAATGGCAGCGGCAGCGATGGCAGCGGCGGTAGATCGACGGCGGGCATTGATCGAGAGCGAGCTTTGCATTGGCTTCGAGCCGTGTCATCGCGAAACAAGGGACGACGATGTGCAGGAGGAGCAGGATTCGAGAGCAGACGTTTGTACGTAAATTCCAATTCTCTGACCGCAATGTTCGATCGCTTGGCCAATGGAATCGACGAATCGGCGCTGAGACGAGCGACTTGTAAATTCTTCGGCGACGAGCAAACGACAGTCAACCGTGGCGACGGTGGACCGAGCGCCGCCGCCGCCGCCGCTGCCGCTGCTGCAGCAATCGGCCAGCAAAATAGCAAGTCGCCGTTTACTATACGAGATTCGTGCCCTTTGTTGTTGCGCAAACAGATGCAAGAATACGATAAGTACACCAAAATCGTATCTCGTTGCATATTGAAACATATCATTATCGGTAGTGTAGTGGCGGCGGCCGCGGTGACGACGAGTGCAGACGATACATTCGTGCGCAGCATCGAAGCGGCTCAGCGAGATGGCGGCGTATTGCTCGACCTCGGCGTCGATGAGATAGAACAACTTCGACGCGATCTAGGCGAATTGCTGCAATACACGGTATTGGCGCTCATCAGGCATAGCGTGGAACCGAAGCGATTCAACGCTCTAGGCGATCGATCGTTGATATGTATTGCCACGAGGAGCGATACTACCGCCGCAGCCGAACAATTGCACGAAAATTCTATCGTATCAGTTGACAACAACGACTACGATAACGGTGGCACCGGGGAGAACTGCTTGGCGCACGCCAAAATCGCTCTTGGTCTCTGGCCCGATAGCGAAGACAGTGAGTCTTTGAACGTGCTCGTTGTACAGGGCATGAGCTATTTGCACAGATCCAAAATGACGCTTTCACGTGTGCAGACGTTTACACGCTACATGATTCAGTCGTGGCATCAGCGCGTCGGTCTCATGAACTTCGAAAGTCTTGGAGAGGTTATGTTTACGCTGCATTATCTGTTCCCCCCTCAAAAAGAAGACGACTAGAAGCAAATGATTTCAGAATAATGATTTCAGAATTTCCAAAAATCATTAAGTTAACAAAAGTCAGGGACCTATTGTAAAAATATATTCTTGAGACTAAATAGAGCATAAAAGTCTAGTACCACTTTTTCTTCCGATAAATAGTTAGCGAGATATCGTGAGTTAAATATTGAAAAAGTTATCAAGTTATCCTCGAAATATCTCAAAAAATATTAGGTGAATAAAAAAATGTTTCCAACAAAAGTTGTTCGGATTAGTTGTTAGAAAAAGATGGTGTAATAAAAAATTGGGATATCTGTTTAAGATTTTTATGTTGATCTTGACTGGACTTTTCTAGGTTGCACCAAGATCAAATTCATAGCATCAGTAAATAGATCCTTTGGAGCCCTACAATTTTTGTCTAAAATATTTTTCTCTAAAATGTCGCGTTAACGAAAAAATCTGGGGTGACCCGGGTGATCTGAAACACCTGATATAGCGCGCGTCCATATAGCGCGCATCGTTATCGTGATCGCTCTCTCTCTCTCTCTCTCTCGCTCTCTCTCTCGCTCTCTCTCTCCCCTCTCATTCTCCTTCGTCGCATCTATCGCAAGGACATTCAGCCGAGGGATTATCGCGGGAGGGGGAGACAAAGTAGAGCTCTTTATTGATTGTGCTATATTTGGAAAAACCTGACGTGACATTTTTGTCCATGTTATAATGCAGATAAAACATGTCAAACGTATAATTGGTCAGTCTGTTTCTTTCTGCTTCTCCTCTTCTCCTATTTCTCCTTCATATGACACTCTAGGTGCGGCTCCAGGACGACATGTCTGCTTGTTTCACCCGAAGAGGAAACGGCGTTGGCTGCCGGCGAGTAGGTAATAGGAAAAAAGAAGCGACGAGACGAATAGACGTAGAACAGACTGAGCACTGTCGACGACCTGTCTACCTGTCTGTTGTGTCATCGCGTCGTCATCGCATTGCCATCGCCCAGTCTATTGTCTCGTTAGCACGCACGTTTTTTTTCATGTACTTGAAACTCGTAAGTGCGTTCTGAGAGCGACGATGGCAGCAGTGAATTCGTCCACGATAACGAAATTTGCGCTGGACACTGAAGCAACATTTCTAAGCGGCCGTCTCGAAAAGTATACTGCGCAATTGGCATATGTGCGATCCCGAGTCGAAACAATCGAGCAATTGATGCCATTCCAACAGGATGGCTTAACGGAAACGCTACCTCTAGACTCCGCAATGTGGACAATCGCGGAGAAATGCGGTCGCTTTCGTGCCACGATGTGCGAGAACACAATTCGTGTCTATCGAATTATATCCATCGCCCGAGCGTACTCGTTTCCTATATCTCTCCGTGAAATCGAACGTTGTGTGCGCGATCGTTTGGGTGAACCGCAATTACTTCGACGTGACGAAATTTGCGATGCTACTGTAAATGCGTTCGTCACATCGCCGCCACCGCCGCCGCCGCGGTATGTACAGCGACGATCATCTGACGACAACAACGACGAGCGTTTCCTTCAACGACGCCGTACTTGGGATCGGGAGCTGTACGTACGCGTCGGAGACGAATTGCGCGACTTAAAAACCTGGAGACATCGATACCTCGCTTTGTTGGAAACGACAAAGAGTGCTTTGCGAGAAGCAACGTGCGAATCTGACCGACTGCGACGTAAATTCGAGCAATTATACACGCAAGCGACAGACCAATTCGGATCTCTGCACATAACGTGCAATGGAGCACCTCTGAGAAAACCACTTCAGGATTTCCTGTCACGAACGGAAGAATCTCCAGAAAATGACAACGATTGCAGCATCGTGTCGCAAGCTCGATTGGATATCGAGCGCAACGCGGCTAATTTGTTAGCCGAGGCGAGCGCACTGTCCAATATGCTGTCGCGACTCGACGGCGGTAGCGACTCTGAATATTACACGCTGTGGCTACACGAACATACGCGAGACTTGGAAGAACGCGTTCAGACTGTCGAGACTCAACGCAATCCAATCTATGAGCAACAGTGCGACTCTCTCGCGCGCGAAATCGAGTCCCTGGAATCAACCCGCCAGTCAATAGCCGAGATGTGCGATAAAGCCCTCATGATCGAACGAGTACACAACCACGTTCGCGCGATAGCGTCGGGCGCGACGCGCGACATAATTATGCGTACAAGCAAATTGCGCGCGTCCAATAACACAAAAGACTCGCAATCGGTCAACATGTGGCATTGCATCGTGAATCTCGTACGACAGGAGGCATTTCGCGACACCGGTCGAGCTGCGATTTCGGAACGCGCTGTTGAGTATCTTCGCGAGAGCCCGTATTCGAGCGTCGCCACGTCCGGATCTCTGGCTTCGATGATCGCCCGCCTCTGCAACGAATGGTGCGATCGACAATTGACACATTGCTCCGGCCGTCACGATCCTTCGCTGCCGCTGAGAAGACCATTCGAAAGCGCGAGCGATCACGCGATCAAAAGAGCCAAGGCAGCCAATAGATCACGTGATATTGTCGTAGCGTTCTTGTACAAGCATCCAGAGGCGATTCGAGCGATCAGGCGCGCACTGCATAATAACCATTGGCGCGATTTGAACGCTACTTTGGCCTTCTTCGACGATAACGCAACAGCAGCGCGTGACGAATGGACGGCGCTGCAACTTCGCTTGGATCTGTTGCCCGCAGGTCTCGTACGATGCATCGTTGAACTCTTTGATGTTCGACGAGATTTGGCAGAAAAGCGTGTGGCTGAAAAAGATAGCGGCAGCATTTACGCCTCTCTATCGAGTTCAACGAATGAAGATGATGCCAATGTTCGATTGTCATCTACGTACCACACGAAACGCAATAGCGACGGTCGACTCGTCGGAAGAGCGGCGTCGGATTCTCCAAGCTGCGATTCTCGATGGCGAGGCTACGTGATCGACCGACGTGCAGATTGAACGTCAACGCGCGCGCGAGCGCGCGCGCGTTATACATCGTCGACTGGGAACCCGTGATCCGATATGAATATTATCTTTTCCGGGTTGACATATTGCACATATCGATCCAACGGAGCGCGACTGAAATCGATCTCTTTCTCTGCGACGACAACCGCCGATGACTGCGGTGGAGATGGTGGCTGCGATTGCGACACGTCGCTACTGATGTTGCTGTTACTGCTGCTGCTGCATTGATCACTGTCGTCACTACAACAACGATCGTACATGAGAAGGCAAACCAGACCGAATGATATGATCAGTGCAAATATCGCCGAAAATGCCATCGCTAGCCATACGAAAGGAAGACTATGCGCACCAACAGCCACGATAGACGCGGCGCGAAAATATTCGTCGAGCGACGAAAAACCCTTGTTATTTCGCATAGTGTCGACGGCTTACGCATATTGCGTACGTCACCGCGCAGGCATGTAATGTAAAGAGAAAAAATGCTATATACGGGGTGTTCCATTTTAAGCGGTATGGTCGATTATCTCGCGAATCGATGATTTTATTTAAAAAATTTTCGAACGAAAGTTGCATGGCTTGAAGGGGGCCACACGATGGAAATGTGAACTTGACCTTGAATGACCTTGTCAAAATCAGGTCAAAGTCATTAATATTTTTTTAATGGAAATCCCTACTTTTTATTACATACTCTTGTAGCTTATCTCGAGGGCTTTCCAAAACACTGTAATGAAGTTACGTTCCGCTGAATACTTTCCGAGTTATGAGGCTTGAAAGTTAAGACAAGACCGATCACTGATACGGCGGCCAACCAAGACAAAACCGATCACTGATCCGACGGCCAACTAAAGCAAGACTTATCAACGGCTAAAAGACATATTCGAATTGATCTTGTCTTAGGTTGGCCGGAGTGTGACTTCAGAATTACCCCGTACTGCAGGCAATCCCGGCATACCCTTTTCGCATCGCGTTCGCTCGCGCGTCGTTAGATCGAGTCGAATCGACCGAACGAATCGCGAGATCGCACAAAAAACCACCCGTTCTATATATATATATATATGTTGTGGAAAATACTGGAGTACAGAGCAGTAGCCCCTGGTCCTATTGTACCTCTGACTGCTCTGTACTACGGTATGTACAATAGTACCCGCGCGCGCCCGGAACGGCTCGTCACGTACCGAAAAATTGTACAACTTGTACAGTAGAGGGGAAGATTTGCTATGTTCATTGGTCGAAAATTACAGTGGTGAGAGAAATTCCTCCAATCAGGTTACAAGGTATCCCCACCACGGCGCCAATCGGCAACGGAAGGTGCGTCTCAAATGACCTAGATCACAATATTGGCGATTTTTTGGTATATTTCGCGCATGTTGCGAGGAAGGCAGATACAACGAAAATATCGGCGATTTTATTCCGTCGAACATGAATAAAGGAAACACGCACGAGTGTACGCTCGAGTGCTCTGAGTTGCCTAAACGAACGCGATCTTATCTCGAAGAACGGAGACGTTTCGGGCAGTTTGAAAGAAAAATAAGTATCGATAGTATCGTCGCGTGACGATTGCGATAGAATCGAGTCCTCGTACAAAAAAGAGACCTGGATTACGATACGTCAGAGATCTTAGAAACTGATCGATACGCTTTGAATGTCGCATACGAATTGTATGACAAGCTCGATTTTGACGAGAAAGAAATGTTGAATCGTGATCAAAGTTTTGCCATGCAAAATGCAAAAAATTGCTGAGAGAATGTTAGAGCCCATCAAAGACAAGTTGAACGCGATGACATATTTTCGTCATTGTGCAAACGCTCTGAAGATTTTGTTGCGAAAATAACGCGTTTCTTATTATTTCATGCTTGATGATACTCGTATGTTACATACGGGATGTTTCAGACCACCCGGATCACCCGATTTTTTCGTAAACGCGACATTTTAGAGAAAAACGTTTCAGACAAAAGTTGTAGGGCCTCAAAAAATCTATTTACTGATGCTATAAAATTGACCCTGAGATGACTTTGAGAAGCTCAGTCAAGATCAACATAAAAATCTTAAATGGAAACTCCAATTTTCTATTACATCACCTTTTTTCTCCAATTAATTTGAACAACTTTTATCACGGAACATTTTTTCATTTACCTCATATTTTTTGAGATATTTCAGGATAACTTGGTAACTTTTACAACATTTGACTTACGATATCTCGCTAACTCGCTTGTCGAAAGAAAAAATAATACTAGGTATCTTTTTACTTTATTTAGTCTCAAGAATATATTGCTACAATAGTGTCCTAACAGATAAAGGTACAAATTGTTCTCCCTCAACCGCTCAGTGAGAGAAATCGTCTGCTCACCAGGCGATTCTCACTGTCCACAAAATATCGACGCTCGTACACAGAATAGTCGGATGTGCGTCGTTGTGCGTGAGTATCGCTTTGCTCGCTGTCGTCAAATAGTTTGGAATAGCGTTTCAAGTTGGCCTCATATATATCGCTCGCATCCACTGAATCGCTGGTTGTTGCGCGAATGTCTTCAATGTTCCTGCTGACATTGTCGTCGTCGTCGTCGTCGTCGTCGTCGTTATTGCTCCCCCTAGTACAATGTGGTGGATTAAACTGGTCCATCAGACTGACCCATTGCACAGGATCATCGTCACTACGACAAATTTTGCTATGTTCTATTGCGTTGTACACTTCCTGGTAGTTGCAGTCCGTAGCGTTGTCGATATTTCGCGGTTCTTCGACGATATTCGTTACTAATGCAGTGGCCGAGTTGTGTGATGGAGGAACCACTCGATGAGCGACGTTGTTCGCGAGAGATGATATCATAAACTTGTTTGACGTCCGTGTACGCTGCTTCTTCGTCGGACAACTCTTTTTGAAGAAGAAATACGATGGAAGCCGCAGTTGCCACAGCAATACCCGTTTCGTCTTCTCGGTCATTGCGATTGTGTCCAGCTTGCTGTTGGTGTTGTCGGCATTGAGGCCATTGATGGCGATATCGGACACAGCATTGGTCTTGCGATCTATTGTCACTGTCGTCGTCGTCGTCGTCATCATTTGGCTTCTGTCCGATATGTTGGACGTCGCTGCATTCAGATTCTCGGAGTTCAGAATCGCCGCCGTCGTCTTCACTTGTGATGGTGGTGTACATTTTGGCACCGTCACTATTGTACTCTGTAGGATGGGCGAGTTGTTTAGAAACGAATCATACCTCTTGAGAAAGACTTTGTAGTCGCACAGTGACAAGATAAAACGACGGTCCAACTCGATCTCATGTTCAAGCCGATGGATCGATATTACTGTACCAGGCAATAACAATTTGTACGATAAATGGCCCTGTGATGACGTAGTCTTGAGGGATTTGCCGTCCCGCCAGATCAAACGTTGACGTTCGCTCAAGGCGTATTGCACGAATATACGATTAAACAAACTGCCTAATTTGCTTTGAGAAAAATTGTTTAGGCGAATACAATGAGTCTTTGAGTGCATATCTTTGCCTACTTGAAGCCACATTCCGCCATATCCAATGTCCGCGTTATTGAACCTATCGTCGTCGTTACATTCGTCGTTTTCATCGTCGTTTGTTTCGTCGCGTTGCTTTCGCTGTCGCCGCGACTCGAGATAGGCGCACCATTTTGTAGAACCGGCCATTAGTTCGTGATGCAGATCTAGAGTTTCAAATGACACTCGTCGCGCAAATAGCTCGCATGTCAGAAACAGTACGAACGGTAATAGACGCTCGTCGTCGAGCGGAAAAGCGACACCGCGAGTAGACAAGGTCTGATAGCGCGCCGAATTGGACAAGATTATCAGTCACGATGCGATTGTTCAGATCGACGCGAACCAAACACTGGCGAATATCATTGTCTTACCTTGGAGGGTCAAGGGTGTAAAACCAGTCGAATGCAATGAATCGTGCTTCGCATCCACGTAACAATATCTTGACGATACTCTTCAGTGCGGTGCAATCATCATGGCACAGCGCACCATTGTTACGACTCTCAAAGCGCACATTCGTTAACTCGACTAGCCATTTTCCACCCGGGCCGGATATGAACAGACCGCTTTGTAGCACAGAGTCGTATGAGTAATACGCTACATGTTTCGCGACGCTATTCAAATTTCTACTACGGTATCGCGCGCATAATGACTCGAACATGTAAAGCCAACGTTTATCTCTGTTAACCCATGGAGTCTCCACGGACGACGAAAAAGACGACATTGCTGGGCGATTGTGCGTGCGTGCGTGCGTGCGTGCGTGATGTCAAATGACTGACCAACGATCGACTGATTCAGTATGCTATCACTCCAGAGTTTCTTACTTTTATAGCCATGGAGAGGGCGGGGCGAGGGGAAGACGGGAAAAAGCATAGGAGAGACGCAATCGTGCGAAGGATAGTTGGGGTTTCAGGACAGGAGACATTAAATTTTGTCGCGCGTCATTTGAGATGTCCACGGCTACATGCGAGTTCTCAACGAATATCAAAATCTGTCGATTGTACGCGATATGCGACAGACAACACTACGATCAACATACGATCAACTCGCTCCACCGGGGCGGGTAAAACCATAGACATAGTATACCTAGACTACGTGTCCGAGGAGTGGGAGTATAGCTCACGTAGCAAAGGATATAGTCTGCTTTTACTGTGCTCTCTCTCTCTCTCTCTCTCTCTCTCGGTGATAGGGGAATAGGAGTGTTTGCTAATCTGCTGAATCTGCACGACAGTACAGCCGCTGTTTTTTTAATTTTTTTTCCGATATTCCGATCGGATTGATTGATTTCGATAGTGATCAACCTAGATTACTGCGCCTTCAGCTCATCCCGAGATATGTACCTGAAGTATAGCCGCTGTACTGTCGTACAGATTGGCAACTGTCCCTCCGCCATTCCCCTTCCATCGAGAGTGTGCGAGAGAGAACGCGTAGTAAAAACAGAGTGCATTTTTTTCTACTTCTAGCTATGCCCCCCCCCCTCCTTGAAATTTGGGTGAACGCGCAGTCTAGGTATACTATGTCTATGGGTAAAACTATGTTTTTTCCAGGGTTTGTCCGAAACAACGAACGCGAAACTAACATACATCTGAACGGCAGCGGTGGCGGTAGTCATCGAGTATTCGCATGAATGCTCTTTGATCACGGCGGCAAAATGAAAACGGCGCATTTTTTTGTGATCTTGAATTGGACTTTTTCTAGGTTGCACCAAGATCAAATTCATAGCATCAGTAAATAGATCCTTTGAAGCTCTACAATTTTTGTCTAAAATATTTTTCTCTAAGATGTCGCGTTAACGAAAAAATCCAGGGTGACACGGGTGATCTGAAACACCTGGTATAGCGCGCGTCCATATAGTGCGCATCGTTATCGTGATCGCTCTCTCTCTCTCTCTATCTCGCTCTCTCTCTCGCTCTCTCTCTCGCTCTCTTTCCCCTCTCATTCTCCTTCGTCGCATCCATCGCAAGGACATTCAGCCGAGGGATTTTCGCGGAGGGGGAGGGAGGGGGAGACAAAGTAGAGCTCTTTATTGATTGTGTATTTGGAAAAACCTGACGTGACATTTTTGTCCATGTTATAACGCAGATAAAACATGTCAAACGTATAATTGGTCCGTCTGTTTCTTTCTGCTTCTCCTCTTCTCCTATTTCTCC
The DNA here is from genome assembly GCF_003227715.2 of Harpegnathos saltator. Classification (NCBI taxonomy): domain Eukaryota; kingdom Metazoa; phylum Arthropoda; class Insecta; order Hymenoptera; family Formicidae; genus Harpegnathos; species Harpegnathos saltator. Next base: position 95,200 of record NW_020230449.1, on the reverse strand, counting down.
TTCATATGACACTCCAGGTGTGGCTCCAGGACGACAGGTCTGATTGTTTCACCCGAAGAGGAAACGGCGTTGGCTGCCGGCGAGTAGGTAATAGGAAAAAAGAAGCGACGAGACGAATAGTTTTCGTAGTAGAACAGACTGAGCACTGTCTACCTGTCTGTTGTGTCATCGCGTCGTCATCGTATTGCCATCGCCCAGTCTGTTGTCTCATTGCACACACGTTTTTTTCATGTACTTGAAACTCGTAAGTGCGTTCTGAGAGCGACGATGGCAGCAGTGAATTCGTCCACGATAACGAAATTTGCGCTGGACACTGAAGCAACATTTCTAAGCGGCTGTCTCGAAAAGTACACTGCGCTATTGGCATACGTACGATCCCGAGTCGAAACAATCGAGCAATTGATGCCGTTCCTACAGGATGGCTCAACGGAAACGCTGCCTCTAGATTCTGCAATGTGGACAATCGCGGAGAAATGCGGTCGCTTTCGCGCCACGATGTACGAGAACGCAATTCGTACCTATCGTATTATATCCATCGCCCGAGCGTACTCGTTTCCTATATTTCTCCGTGAAATCGAACGTTGTGTGCGCGATCGTTTGGGTGAACCGCGATTACTTCGACGTGACGAAATTTGCGATGCTACTGTAAATGCCTTCGTCAGATCGCCGCCACCGCCGTCGCCGCGGTATGTACAGCGACGATCATCTGACGACAACGACGACGAACGTCTTCTTCAACGACGCCGTACTTGGGATCGGGAGCTGTACGTACGCGTCGGAGACGAATTGCGCGACTTAAAAACCTGGAGACATCGATACCTCGCTTTGTTGGAAACGACAGAGTGCTTTGCGAGAAGCAACGCGCGAATCTGACCGACTGCGACGTAAATTCGAGCAATTATACATGCAAGCGATAGACCAATTCGGATCTCTGCACATAACGTGCAATGGAGCACCTCTGAAAAAACCACTTCAGGATTTCCTGTCACGAACGGAAGAATCTCCAGAAAATGACAACGATTGCAGCATCGTGTCGCAAACTCGATTGGATATCGAGTGCAACGCGGCTAATTTGTTAGCCGAGGCGAACGCACTGTCCAATATGCTGTCGCGACTCGACGGCGGTAGCGACTCTGAATATTACACGCTGTGGCTGCACGAACATATGCGAGACTTGGAAGAACGCGCTCAGACTGTCGAGACTCAACGCAACCTAATTTATGAGCAACGGTGCGACTCTCTCGCGCGCGAAATCGAGTCCCTGGAATCAACCCGCCTGTCAATAGCCGAGATGTGCGATAAAACCCTCATGATCGAACGAGTACACAACCACGTTCGCGCGATAGCGTCGGGCGCGACGCGCGACATAATTATGCGTATAAGCAAATTGCGCGCGTCCAATAACACAAAAGACTCGCAATCGGTCAACATGTGGCACCGCATCGTGAATCTCGTACGACAGGCGGCATTTTGCGACACCGGTCAAGCTGCGATTTCGGAACGCGCTGTTGAGTATCTTCGCGAGAGCCCGTATCCGAGCGTCGTCACGTCCGGATCTCTGGCTTCGATAATTGCCCGCCTCTGCGACGAATGGTGCGATCGACAATTGACACATTGCTCCGGCCGTCACGATCCTTCGCTGCCGCTGAGAGGACCATTCGAAAGCGCGAGCGACCACGCGATCAAAAGAGCCAAGGCGGCCAATAGATCACGCGATATTCTCGTAGCGTTCTTGTACAAGCATCCAGAGACTATTCGAGCGATCAGGTGCGCACTGCATAATAACCATTGGCGCGATTTGAACGCTACTTTGGCCTTCTTCGACGATAACGCAACAGCAGCACGTGACGAATGGACGGCGTTGCAACCTCACTTGGATCTGTTGCCCGCGGGTCTCGCACGATGCATCGTTGAACTCTTTGATGTTCGACAAAATTTGGCAGAAAAGCGTGTGGCTGAAAAAAATAGCGCCAGCATTTACGCCTCTCTATCGATTCAACGAACGAAGATGATGCCAATGTTCGATTGTCATCTACGTACCACACGAGACGCAATAGCGACGGTCGACTCGTCGCAAGAGCGGCGTCGGATTCTCCAAGCTGCGATTCTCGATGGCGAGGCTACGTGATCGACCGACGTGCAGATTGAACGTCAACGCGCGCGCGCGCGCGCGCGTTATACATCGTCGACTGGGAACACGTGATCCGATATGAATATTGTCTTCTCCGGGTTGACATATTGCACATATCGATCCAACGGAGCGCGACCGAAATCGATCTCTTTCTCTGCGACGACAACCGCCGATGACTGCGGTGGAGATGGTGGCCGCGATTGCGACATGACGCTACTGATATTGCTGCTACTGCTGCTGCATTGATCACTGTCGTCATTACAGCAACGATCGTACATGAGAAGGCAAACCAGACCGAATGATATGATCAGTGCAAATATCTCCGAAAATGCCATCGCTAGCCATACGAAAGGAAGACTATGCGCACCAACCGCCACGATAGACGCGGCGCGAAAATATTCGTCGAGCGACAAAAACCCTTGTTTCGCATAATGTCGACGGCTTACGCATATTACGTACGTCACCGCGCAAGCATGTAATGTAAAGAGAAAAAATACTATATACAGGATGTTTCATTTTAAGCTGTATGGTCGATTATCTCGCGAATCGAGATAATTTATTTCAAAAATTTTCGAACGAAAGTTGCATGGCTTGAAGGGGGCCACATGATGGAAATGTGAACTTGACCTTGAATGACCTTGTCAAAATCAGGTCAAAGTCACTAATGTTTTTTTTTAATGAAAATCCCTACTTTTTATTATTCTTGTAGCTTATCTCGAGAGCTTTCCAAAACACTGTAATAAAGTTACGTTTCACTGAATACTTTCCGAGTTATGAGGCTTGAAAGTTAAGACAAAACCGATCACTGATACGGCGGCCAACCAAGACAAAACCGATCACTGATCCGACGGCCAACTAAGGCAAGACTTATCAACGGCTAAAAGCCGTTTTCGTATTGATCTTATCTTAGGTTGGCCGAAGTGTGACTTCAGAATTACCCCGTACTGCAGGCAATCCTGGCATACCCTTTTCGCATCGCGTTCGCTCGCGCGTCGTTGGATCGAGTCGAATCGACCGAACGAAGCGCGAGATCGCACAAAAAACCACCCGTTCTATATATATGTTGTGGAAAATACCGGAGTACAGAGCAGTAGCCCCTGGTCCTGTTGTACCTCTGACTGCTCTGTACCACGGTACGTACAATAGTACCGGCGTGCGCCCGGAACGGCTCGTCACGTACCGAAAAATTGTACAACTTGTACAGTAAAGGGGAAAGTTTGCTATGTTCATTGGTCGAAAATTACAGTGGTGAGAGAAATTCCTCCAATCAAGTTACAATGTACCCCCACCACGGCGCCAATTGGCGACTTTAACGGAAGGTGCATCTCAAATGACCTAGATCACAATATTGGCGATTTTTTGGTACATTTCGCGCATGTTGCGAGAAAGGTAGATGCAACGAAAATATCGGCGATTTTATTCCGTCGATCATGAATGAAGGAAACACGCACGAGTGTACGCTCGAGCACTTTGAGTTGCCTAAACGAATGCAATCTTATCTCGAAGAACGGAGACGTTTCGGGCAGTTTGAAAGAAAAACAAGTATCGATAGTCGTCGCGGTGACAATTGCGATAGAATCGAGTCCTCGTACAAAAAAGCGACCTGGATTACGATACGTCAGAGATCTTAGGAACCGATCGACACGCTTTAAATGTCGCGTACGAGTTGTATGACAAGCTCGATTTTGACGAGAAAGAAATGTTGAATCGTGATCAAAGTTTTACCGCGCATAATGCAAAAAATTGCTGAGGGAACGTTAGAGCCCATCAAAGACAAGTTGAACGCGATGACATATTTTCGTCATTGTGCAAACGCTCTGAAGATTTTGTTGCGAAAATAACGCGTTTCCTATTATTTCATGCTTGATGATACTCGTACGTTACATACGGGGTTTTTCAGACCACCCGGGTCACCCGATTTTTTCGTAAACGCAACATTTTAGAGAAAAACGTTTCAGACAAAAGTTGTAGGGCCTCAAAAAATCTATTTACTGATGCTATAAAATTGACCCTGGGATGACTTTGAAAAGCTCAGTCAAGATCAACATAAAAATCTTAAATAGAAACTCCAATTTTCTATTACATCGTCTTTTTTCTCCAATTAATTTGAACAACTTTTGTCAACGGAACATTTTTTCATTTGCCTCATATTTTTGAGATACTTCAGGAATAACTTGGTAACTTTTACAACATTGAACTTACGATATCTGCGTTAACTCGCTTGTCGAAAGAAAAAATAATATACTGGTATCTTTTTACTTTATTTATTCTCAAGAAATATATTGCTACAATAGTGTCCTAACAGATAAAGGTACAAATTGTCTCCCTCAACCGCTCAATGAGAGAAATCGTCCTGCTCACCAGGCGATTCTCACTGTCCACAAAATTTATCGACGCTCGTACACAGAATAGTCGGATGTGCGTCGTTGTGCGTGAGTATCGCTTTGCTCGCTGTCGCCAAATAGTTTGGAATAGCGTTTCAAGTTGGCCTCATATACATCGCTCGCATCCACTGAATCGCTGGTTGTTGCGCGAATATCTTCAATGTTCCTGCCGATATTGTCGTCGTCGTCGTCGTCGCGTCGTCGTTATTGCTCCCCCTAGTACAATGTGGTGGATTTAACTGGTCCTCAGAGACTTGACCCATTCACCGAATCATCGTAGTCATCGTACTACGATGTGTAACCACTGGTTTACAGACTCACACGTCGCTCTTGTTCATCGTTCGAGTAACTCTCACGCTGACGTATCTAGTGTCAAACTTTGTATACAATGATAGAGCGGTTAACGTCCGAGTGGACGCAACAGCAACAGCATCAGCAGCAGCCGCCGCAGCGTCTAACCGCGGCGCAATTGACGACGGTAATACTACGATCGCTCAGTACTTTAAGACGATCGATCCGATACAAGTGGACAAATTCGTGGCTACGGCGATCATCGCGATGACTCGAATATTTATAGCCACGCAGATGCAATGGCCTTTGCGTGTTGCGGTCAATGACAAATATACAATCGACCTGGCTGAAATCAGAAATTCTTTGATATGCGAGTTACGTAACAATGGCAGCGCAGCGATGGCAGCGGCGGTAGATCGACGGCGGGCATTGATCAAGAGCGAGCTTTGCATTGGCTTCGAGCCATGTCATCGCGAAACAAGGGACGACGATGTGCAGGAGGAGCAGGGTTCGAGAGCAGACGTTTGTACGTAAATTCCAATTCTCTGACGGCAATATTCAATCGCTTGGCCAATGGAATCGACGAGTCGGCGCTGAGATGAGCGACTTGTAAATTCTTCGGCGACGAGCAAACGACAGTCAACCATGGCGACGGTGGATCGAGCGCCGCCGCCGCCTCACCGCCGCCGCCGCCGCCGCCGCCGCTGCTGCAGCAATCGGCCAGCAAGATAGCAAATCGCCGTTTATTATACGAGATTCGTGCCCTTTGTTGCGCAAACAGATGCAAGAATACGATAAGTACACCGAAATCGTATCGTTCCGTTTACGATAATCGATGAAACATATCATTATCGGTAGTGCAGTGGCGGCGGCCGCGGTGACGACGAGTGCAGACGATTCATTCGTGCGCAGCATCGAAGCGGCTCAGCGAGATGGCGGCGTATTGCTCGACCTCGGCGTCGATGAGATAGAACAGCTTCGACGCGATCTAGGCGAATTGCTGCAACACACGGTATTGGCGCTCATTAGGCATAGTGTGGAGCCGAAGCGATTCGACGCTCTAGGCGATCGATCGTTGATATGTATTGCCACGAGGAGCGATACTACCGCCGCAGCCGAATAATTGCACGAAAATTCTATCGTATCAGTTGATAACAACGACTACGATAACGGTGTCGCCGAAGAGAGCTGCTTGGCGCGCGCCAAAATCGCTCTTGGTCTCTGGCCCGATAGCGAAGACAGCGAGTCTTTGAACGTGCTCGTTGTACAGGGCATGAGCTATTTGCACAGATCCACGATGACGCTTTCACGTGTGCAGACGTTTACACGCTACATGATTCAGTCGTAGCATCAGCGCGTCGGTCTCATGAACTTCGAAAGTCTCGGAGAGGTTATGTTTACGCTGCATTATCTGTTCCCTCCTCAAAAAGAAGACGACTAGAAGCAAATGATGTAACATCGATCGTTATCGAAATATCTGAAAAATGGCTTTTTTTGGATGCAGTCAGTTGGTCAAATTGTGGCTAAAAACCGATCGTCGCCGGCCGTCATAATGAACTGGCGGTGCCAACAGCAGCAATGGAGGAGGGCCAGCTGTCTCGCTGTCGTCGTCGCCGCAGCAGCAGGAACCAGCACAAAAGGAGATCGAAAGGGAGAGGAAGAGAGAGAGAGAGAGAGAGAGAGAGAGAGATCATCCCTCGCTCGCGATCTCGTTCGTTTTTGTCGTCATTGAAAAGGCGGTGCTGTATCAATTGGCCGCAACGAAAACAAATGATGGAACTACGATATATACCGGGTGTTTCAGATTACCCGGGTCACTCGATTTTTTAGTTAACGCGACATTTTAGAGAAAAATATTTTAGACAACAATTGTAGGGCTTCAAAGGATCTATTTACTAGTGCTATGAATTTGACCTTGGTGCAACCTAGAAAAGTCTAGTCAAGAGCAACATAAAAATCTGAAATGGATATCCCAATTTTTTATTACATCATCTTCTTCCGGCAATTAATTTAAACAACTTTTGTCTGGAACATTTTTTTATTTGATATTTCTTGAGATATTTCGAGGATAACTTGATAACTTTTTTTATATTTAACTCACGATATTTCGCTAACTATTTGTCAGAAGAAAAAGTGGTACTAGTCTTTTTGCTTTATTTAGTCTCAAGAATATATATATATTGTTCCAATAGCGCCCTGAATTTCATTAATTTAATGATTTCAAAATTTCCAAAAATCATTAAGCTAACAAAAGTCAGGGACCTATTGTAAAAATATATTCTTGAGACTAAATAGAGCATAAAAGTCTAGTACCACTTTTTCTTCCGACAAATAGTTAGCGAGATATCGTGAGTTAAATATTGAAAAAGTTACCAAGTTATCCTCGAAATATCTCAAAAAATATTAGGTGAATAAAAAAATGTTTCAGACAAAAGTTGTTCGGATTAATTGTTAGAAAAAGATGATGTAATAAAAAGTTGGGATATCCGTTTAAGATTTTTATGTTGATCTTGACTGGACTTTTCTAGGTTGCACCAAGATCAAATTCATAGCATCAGTAAATAGGTCTTTGAAGCCCTACAATTTTTGTCTAAAATATTTTTCTCTAAGATGTCGCGTTAATGAAAAAATCCAGAGTGCCCGGGTGATCTGAAACACTTGGTATAGCGCGCGTCCATATAGCGCGCATCGTTATCGTGATCGCTCTCTCTCTCTCTCTCTCTCTCTCTCTCGCTCTCTCTCCCCTCTCATTCTCCTTCGTCGCATCCATCGCAAGGACATTCAGCCGGGGAATTATCGCGGAGGGGGAGGGAGGGGGGAGACAAAGTAGAGCTCTTTATTGATTGTGCTGTATTTGGAAAAACCTGACGTGACATTTTTGTCCATGTTATAATGCAGATAAAACATGTCAAACGTATAATTGGTCCGTCTGTTTCTTTCTGCTTCTCCTCTTCTCCTATTTCTCCTTCATATGACACTCTAGGTGCGGCTCCAGGACGACAGGTCTGATTGTTTCACCCGAAGAGGAAACGGCGTTGGCTGCCGGCGAGTAGGTAATAGGAAAAAAGAAGCGACGAGACGAATAATTTTCGTAGAACAGACTGAGCACTGTCGACGACCTGTCTACCTGTCTGTTGTGTCATCGCGTCGTCATCGTATTGCCATCGCCCAGTCTGTTGTCTCGTTAGCACGCACGTTTTTTTCATGTACTTGGAACTCGTAAGTGCGTTCTGAGAGCGACGATGGCAGCAGTGAATTCGTCCACGATAACGAAATTTGCGCTGGACACTGAAGCAACATTTCTAAGCGGCCGTCTCGAAAAGTACACTGCGCTATTGGCATACGTGCGATCCCGAGTCGAAACAATCGAGCAATTGATGCCGTTCCTACAGGATGGCTCAACGGAAACGCTACCTCTAGACTCCGCAATGTGGAGAAATGCGGTCGCTTTTGCGCCACGATGTGCGAGAACGCATTTCGTGCCTATCGAATTACATCCATCGCCCGAGCGTACTCGTTTCCTATATCTCTCCGTGAAATCGAACGTTGTGTGCGCGATCGTTTGGGTAAACCGCGATTACTTCGACGTGACGAAATTTGCGATGCTACTGTAAATGCGTTCGTCAGATCGCCGCCACCGCCGCCGCCGCGGTATGTACAGCGACGATCATCTGACGACAACGACGACGAGCGTGTTCTTCAACGACGCCGTACTTGGGATCGGGAGCTGTACGTACGCGTCGGAGACGAATTGCGCGACTTAAAAACCTGGAGACATCGATACCTCGCTTTGTTGAAAACGACAAAGAGTGCTTTGCGAGAAGCAACGTGCGAATCTGACCGACTGCGACGTAAATTCGAGCAATTATACACGCAAGCGATAGACCAATTCGGATCTCTGCACATAACGTGCAATGGAGCACCTCTGAAAAAACCACTTCAAGATTTCCTGTCACGAACGGAAGAATCTCCAGAAAATGACAACGATTGCAGCATCGTGTCGCAAGCTCGATTGGATATCGAGTGCAACGCGGCTAATTTGTTAGTCGAAGCGAGCGCACTGTCCAATATGCTGTCGCGACTCGACGGCGGTAGCGACTCTGAATATTACACGCTGTGGCTGCATGTACATACGCGAGACTTCGAAGAACGCGCTCAGACTGTCGAGACTCAACGCAATCTAATCTATGAGCAACGGTGCGACTCTCTCGCACGCGAAATCGAGTCCCTGGAATCAACCCGCCAGTCAATAGCCGAGATGTGCGATAAAGCCCTCATGATCGAACGAGTACACAACCACGTTCGCGCGATAGCGTCGGGCGCGACGCGCGACGTAATTATGCGTACAAGCAAATTGCGCGCGTCCAATAACACAAAAGACTCGCAATCGGTCAACATGTGGCATCGCATCGTGAATCTCGTACGACAGGCGGCATTTCGCGACACCGGTCGAGCTGCGATTTCGGAACGCGCTGTTGAGTATCTTCGCGAGAGCCCGTATCCGAGCGTCGCCACGTCCGGATCTCTGGCTTCGATGATCGCCCGCCTCTGCGACGAATGGTGCGATCGACAATTGACACATTGCTCCGGCCGTCACGATCCTTCGCTGCTGCTGAGAGGACCATTCGAAAGCGTGAGCGACCACGCGATCAAAAGAGCCAAGGCGGCCAATAGATCATGCGATATTCTCGTAGCGTTCTTGTACAAGCATCCAGAGGCGATTCGAGCGATCAGGCGCGCACTGCATAATAACCATTGGCGCGATTTGAACGCTACTTTGGCCTTCTTCGACGATAACGCAACAGCAGCGCGTGACGAATGGACGGCGCTGCAATCTCGCTTCGATCTGTTGCCCGCGGGTCTCGTACGATGCATCGTTGAACTCTTTGATGTTCGACGAGATTTGGCAGAAAAGCGTGTGGCTGAAAAAGATAACGCCAGCATTTACGCCTCTCTATCGAGTTCAACGAACGAAGATGATGCCAATGTTCGATTGTCATCTACGTACCACACGAGACGCAATAGCGACAGTCGACTCGTCGGAAGAGCGGCGTCGGATTCTCCAAGCTGCGATTCTCGATGGCGAGGCTACGTGATCAACCGACGTGCAGATTGAACGTCAACGCGCGCGCGCGCGCGCGCGTTACACATCGTCGACTGGGAACCCGTGATCCGATATGAATATTGTCTTTTCCGGGTTGACATATTGCACATATCGATCCAACGGAGCGCGACTGAAATCGATCTCTTTCTCTGCAACGACAACCGCCGATGACTGCGGTGGAGATGGTGGCCGCGATTGCGATACGACGCTACTGATGTTGCTGCTACTGCTGCTGCTGCATTGATCACTGTCGTCATTACAGCAACGGTCGTACATGAGAAGGCAAACCAGACCGAATGATATGATCAGTGCAAATATCGCCGAAAATGCCATCGCTAGCCATACGAAAGGAAGACTATGCGCACCAACTGCCACGATAGACGCGGCGCGAAAATATTCGTCGAGCGACGAAAAACCCTTGTTATTTCGCATAGTGTCGACGGCTTACGCATATTGCGTACATCGCCGCGCAGGCATGTAATGTAAAGAGAAAAAATGCTATATACGGAGTGTTTCATTTTAAGTGATATGATCGATTATCTCGCGAATCGATGATAATTTATTTCAAAAATTTTCGAACGAAAGTTGCATGGCTTGAAGGGGGCCACATGATGGAAATGTGAACTTGACCTTGAATGACCTTGTCAAAATCAGGTCAAAGTCACTAATGTTTTTTTTAATGGAAATCCCTACTTTTTATTACACATTCTTGTAGCTTATTTCAAGAGCTTTCCAAAACACTGTAATAAAGTTACGTTCCACTGAATACTTTCCGAGTTATGAGGCTTGAAAGTTAAGACAAGACCGATCACTGATACGGCGGCTAACCAAGACAAAACCGATCACTGATCCGACGGCCAACTAAGGCAAGACTTATCAACGGCTAAAAGCCATATTCGAATAGATCTTGTCTTAGGTTGGCCGGAGTGTGACTTCAGAATTACCCCGTACTGCAGGCAATCCCGGCAGACCCTTTTCGCATCGCGTTCGCTCGCGCGTCGTTGGATCGAGTCGAATTGACCGAACGAATCGCGAGATCGCACAAAAAACCACCCGTTCTATATATATGTTGTGGAAAATACCGGAGTACAGAGCAGTAGCCCCTGGTTCTATTGTACCTCTGACTGCTCTGTACTACGGTACGTACAATAGTACCGGCGCATGCCCGGAACGGCTCGTCACCGAAAAATTGTACAACTTGTACAGTAGAGGGGAAAGCTTGCTATGTTCATTGGTCGAAAATTACAGTGGTGAGAGAAATTCCTCCAATCAGGTTACAAGGTATCCCCACCATGGCGCCAATCGGAGACTTTAACGGAAGATGCGTCTCAAATGACCTAGATCACAATATTGGCGATTTTTTGGTACATTTCGCGCATGTTGCGAGGAAGGCACATACAACGAAAATATCGGCGATTTTATTCCGTCCAACATGAATGAAGAAAATACGCACGAGTGTATGCTCGAGTGCTCTGAGTTGCCTAAACGAACGCGATCTTATCTCGAAGAACGGAGACGTTTCGGACAGTTTGAAAGAAGAACAAGTATCGATAGTGTCGTCGCGGTGACGATTGCGATAGAATCGAGTCCTCGTACAAAAAAGCGACCAGGATTACGATACGTCAGAGATCTTAGGAACCGATCGACACGCTTTGAATGTCGCATACGAGTTGTATGACAAGCTCGATTTTGACGAGAAAGAAATGTTGAATCGTGATCAAAGGTTTGCCGCGCATAATGCAAAAAATTACTGAGAGAACGTTAGAGCCCATCAAAGACAAGTTGAACGCGATGACATATTTTCGTCATTGTGCAAACGCTCTGAAGATTTTGTTGCGAAAATAACGCGTTTCCTATTATTTCATGCTTGATGATACTTGTATATTACATACGGGGTGTTTCAGACCACCCGGGTCACCCGATTTTTTCGTAAACGCGACATTTTAGAGAAAAACGTTTCAGACAAAAGTTGTAGGGCCTCAAAAAATCTATTTACTGATGCTATAAAATTGACCCTGGGATGACTTTGAAAAGCTCAGTCAAGATCAACATAAAAATCTTAAATAGAAACTCCAATTTTCTATTACATCGTCTTTTTTCTCCAATTAATTTGAACAACTTTTGTCACGGAACATTTTTTCATTTGCCTCATATTTTTTGAGATACTTCAGGATAACTTGGTAACTTTTACAACATTTGACTTACGATATCTCGCTAACTCGCTTGTCGAAAGAAAAAAATAATACTAGGTATCTTTTTACTTTATTTAGTCTCAAGAATATATTGCTACAATAGTGTCCTAACAGATAAAGGTACAAATTGTTCTCCCTCAACCGCTCAATGAGAGAAATCGTCTGCTCACCAGGCGATTCTCACTGTCCACAAAATATCGACGCTCGTACACAGAATAGTCGGATGTGCGTCGTTGTGCGTGAGTATCGCTTTGCTCGCTGTCGTCAAATAGTTTGGAATAGCGTTTCAAGTTGGCCTCATATACATCGCTCGCATCCACTGAATCGCTGGTTGTTGCGCGAATGTCTTCAATGTTCCTGCTGACATTGTCGTCGTCGTCGTCGTCGTCGTCGTCGTCGTTATTGCTCCCCCTAGTACAATGTGGTGGATTAAACTGGTCCATCAGACTGACCCATTGCACCGGATCATCGTAGTCATCGTCACTACGACGAATTTTGCTATGTTCTATGACGTCGTACACTTCCTGGTAGTTGCAATCCGTAGCGTTGTCGATATTTCGCGGTTCTTCGACGACATTCGTTACTAATGCAGTGGCCGAGTTGTGTGATGGAGGAACCACTCGATGAGCGACGTTGTTCGCGAGAGATGATATCATAAACTTGTTTGACGTCCGTGTACGCTGCTTCTTCGTCGGACAACTCTTTTTGAAGAAGAAATACGATGGAAGCCGCAGTTGCCACAGCGATACCCATTTCGTCTTCTCGGTCATTGCGATTGTGTCCAGCTTGCTGTTGGTGTTGTCGGCGTTGAGGCCATTGGTGGCGATATCGGACACAGCATTGGTCTTGCGATCTATTGCCACTGTCGTCGTCGTCGTCGTCATTTGGCTTCTGTCCGATATGTTGGACATCGCTGCATTCAGATCCTCGGAGTTCAGAATCGCCGCCGTCGTCTTCACTTGCGATGGTGGTGTACATTTCGGCACCGTCACTATTGTACTCTGTAGGATGGGCGAGTTGTTTAGAAACGAACCACACCTCTTGAGAAAGACGTCGTAGTCGCACAGTGACAAAATAAAACGACGGTCCAACTCGATCTCACGTTCAAGGCGATGGATCGATATTACTGTACCAGGCGGTAACAATTTGTACGATAAATGGCCCTGTGATGACGTAGTTTTGAGGGATTTGCCGTCCCGCCAGATCAAACGCTAACGTCCGCTCAAGGCGTATTGCACGAATATACGATTAAACAAACTGCCTAATTTGTTTTGAGAAAAATCGTTTAGGCGAATACAGTGAGTCTTTGAGTGCATCTTTGCCTACTTGAAGCCACATTCCGCCGTATCCAATGTCCGCGTCATTGAACATATCGTCGTCGTTACAATCGTCGTTTTCATCGTCGTTTGTTTCGTCGCGTTGTTTTCGCTGTCGCCGCGACTCGAGATAGGCGCACCATTTCGTAGAACCGGCCATTAGTTCGTGATGCAGATCTAGAGTTTCAAATGACACTCGTCGCGCAAATAGCTCGCATGTCAGAAACAGTACGAACGGTAATAGACGCTCGTCGTCGCGCGGAAAAGCGACACCGCGAGTAAACAAGGTCTGATAGCGCACCGAATTGGACAAGATTATCAGAGTCACGATGCGATTGTTCAGATCGACGCGAACCAGGCACTGGCGAATCTCATTGTCTTGCCTTGGAGGGTCACGGGTGTAAAACCAGTCGAGTGCAATGAATCGTGCTTCGCATCCACGTAACAATATCTTGGCGATATTCTTCAGTGTGGTGCAATCATCATGGCACAGCGCACCATTGTTACGACTCTCAAAGCGCACATTCGTTACCTCGGCTAGCCATTTTCCATCCGGCCCGGATATGAACAGACCGCTTTGTAGCACAGAGTCGTATGAGTAATACGCTACATGTTTCGCGACGCTATTCAAATTTCGACAACGGTATCGCGCGCATAATGACTCGAACATGTAGAGCCAACGTTTATCTCTGTTAACCCATGGAGTATCGGACGAGGATAACGAAAAAGACGACATTGCTGCGCGATCGTGTGTCTGTGTGTGTGTATGTGTGTCAAATGACTGACCAACGATCGACTGATTCAGTATGCTGTCACTCGAGAGTTTCTTACTTTTATAGCCATAGAGAAGGCGAGGGGGGGGAAGAAGACGGGAAAAAGCATAGGAGAGACGCAAGCGTGCGAAGGATTGTTGGGGTTTCAGGACGGGAGACTCATTAAATTTTGTCGCGCCTCATTTGAGATGTCCACGGGTACATGCGAGTTCTCAACGAATATCAAAATCCGTCTATTGTACACGACATGCGACAGACAACACTACGATCAACATATGATCAACTCGCTCCACCGGGGCGGGTAAAACCATAAACATAGTATATCTAGACTACGTGTCCGAGGAGTGAGAGTATAGCTCACGTAGAAAAGGATATACTCTGCTTTTACTGTGCTCTCTCTCTCTCTCTCTCTCTCTCTCTCTCTCTCTCTCTCTCTCTCTCGAACATTCTCGATGAAAGGGGAATAGGGGAGGTTGCTAATCTGCACGACAGTACAGCCGCTGTTTTTTTATTTTTTTCCGATATTCCGATCGGATTGATTGATTTCGATAGTGATCAACCTAGATTACTGTGCCTTCAGCTCATCCCGAGATATGTACCCGAGGTATAGCCGCTGTACTGTCGTACAGGTTAGCAACTGCCCCTCCGCCATTCCCCTTCCATCGAGAGTGTGCGAGAGAGAACGCATAGTAAAAACAGAGTGCATTCTTTTCTACTTCTAGCTATACCCCCCCCCCTCCTTGAAATTTGGGAGAACGCGCAGTCTAGGTATACTATGTCTATGGGTAAAACTATGTTTTTTCCAGGGTTTGTCCGAAACAACGAACGCGAAACTAACACACATCTGAACGGCGGCGGTGGCGGTGGTCATCGAGTATTCGCATGAATGCTCTTTGATCACGGCGGCAAAATGAAAACGGCGCATTTTTTTGCGCGTCGCGACGCTCTTCCCGGATAATTGATACGGACCAGAAGGTTTATTCTGGAACAGAAGATGCCGTACTGCGTAAACGCAACAGCGCATCCTTGTTTATACACAGGGTGTTTCAGATTACCCGGGTCACCCGATTTTTTTGTAAACGCGACATTTTAGAGAAAAATGTTTCGAACAAAAGTTGTAGGGTTTCAAAGAATTCATTTACTGATGCTATAAATTTGACCTTGGGATGACCTTCAAAAGCCCAGTCAAGATCAACATAAAAATCTTAAATGAAAACTCAAATTTTTTATTACACCGTCCTTTTCTAGCAATTAATCTGAACAACTTTTGTCTGAAACTTTTTTTATCTGCTTAATATTTTTTTGAGATATTTGAGGAAAACTTTTTCAATATTTAACTCACGATATCTCGCTAGCTATTTGTCGGAAGAAAAAGTGGTAGTAGACTTTTTTATTCTATTTGGTCTCTAGAATATATTGCAACAATAGTATCCTAATTTTTTATTTTATTTATTATAACTTGTCGACTTTTGGAAATTTCTAAATCGTCAAATTAACAAAAAATTAGGGCACTATTGTAGCAATATATTCTACAGACCAAATAGAATAAAAAAGTCTAATACCACTTTTTCTTCCGACAAATAGTTAGCAATGTATCATAAGTTAAATGTTGAAAGGGTTTTCCTTAAATATCTCAAAAAATATTAGGCAAATAAAAAAATGTTTCAGACAAAAGTTGTTAAAATTAATAGGTAGAAAAAGATGATATAATGAAAAATGAGGGTTTCTATTAAAAATAATAAGTTGAACTTGATCTGACCTTGGCAATGCCAGTCAAGGCCAAATTTATAAGATCAGTAAATACATCGTTTTGAGCCTTATCACTTTTGTCTGGGGCACTTTTCCGTAAAACTTATATCTTTCGAGATTTTTAAAGGTTTCCATACTTTTCACTCACTCTGTATCATCATTGGCACATATGAGATTCGACAGAACTACGTGCGCGTGGAATGCGCGGACTCTCTGATGCCGCACATCTTTTCTCGCACAAGTGCCTCGCCCAAGAGCAATTTTGCGAGTGTTTCTTCCCTAAACTTTCGCGCGACATAGGTGCCATATGTGATTTAGAAATCGCATCTCACGATCGAGTCGTTTGATAGCAATCTCGTCGTCGTCGCTCGTTACTTCCGTTGTCAAACTGTTAAACGCGAAGAAATTGATATTGTCGATTGAGAACTCGACGCAAACGCCGCCGGCATCGTTACCATCATCATCATCATCGTCGTCGTCGTCGTCATTATCGTTTCTAAGTCGAAAATCTAGTTCGTTGCCCAAAGGAGGCGTTATATCAAATCACTCGGCGTAGAACGACAAGTCTGCGGAATTTTGTATAGTGATACATATGGCTCAGACGACTGCCGCGGTAGCGGCAGCGGACCCCCCCTCCATGACGCATAAGAGGGAGGGGGGTGAAGCTTGTTTCGCGTTGCGAATGTGCAGCCACTATAGCCACACATAGAAATGATCGATGAATCGTGCAAATGATCAGCAGCAGCAGCAGCAGCAGCAGCAGCAACAGCAGCAGCAGTAACAATAACAAAACATGGCATGATTTATCCTCTTAGTCCACGTTAATACGATCTTGTGCGTAATTCGCTCAAACGAACAAACAGAAATACGGAAGCGTCAACGCATTGTCGCGGTTTGTTGTTTTGAAACCCTCGAAAGCGATAGTATCGCACGTTGCTATTGGCTGGTGCGCAAACGGCGACAAATTGCTTGAATCGTTCAGCGAGCGCGCGCAAAAACGAGTCGTTCAGGCACGTTTCGCCGGTAAGTCTCAGCAAGAGAGAACCATCGCGTTTCAGCGCGCGATCCAAAAAGCCTATCGTTGAAGCGTCCAGTAATTCACGTTCGCTCGCGACAAATGCAAGATCCACTTTTGGCAGACGTACGTCTTCGACATCGTGAGACTTTCGTGGCGTGAAGCTCAACATCTTTTCTCTAGCCATTCGTACCATCAGCAGATCGTCGACGCCACATTTTGCACCACACAACTGTTCGGTGTCAATACTGCTCTCGAAATCGTTAATAGAAAATGTAACGCAGTATCCATGCGAGCTCCATCGCTTCGTAGTGGAAATTCTATCGATGAAACCTAGCGCGGCGTACAAGCTGCATTCGTCATCGGCCAATGCGACATACTTCAGGCTACAATCCTTTCTCCATAACGGCGGAAAGTCAAGTGTAGTGGTGGCCAATGCGACGCCGTCCAACGCTTGTATCTCCCTCGATACGCGTTCGACACTGCTGTTCGACCGTGGTGCCGCGTCAGCAACGGCGACTGCGGCGGTCACAGAAGGGTGCAGATACCGTCGTCGTGTCACACGTTTGGTCAGAGCGTCAATCATGTTGTTCCACCAATTTGTGTTGGGCGATAATGATGTAGTAGTCGTAGTAGTAGTAGCAATAGCAGTAGTAGGAGTAGGAATCGAATGCATCGTGCCACCGAATGAATCGCCTGCATTTGTCGCCGCTGCACCCGTCGCCTCAGCCGCTTGTCTCAACATTCTATGACGATCGGTGAGCGCATCGACGACCATGCGCTCACACCATAAACGCTCGCACAAGATGAGTTTTGTGTCATTCGTAGAGTCATACGAGTTCTTTCCGGACTGGTTTGCATGCACATTGTCCGCGGCGGAGAGATGACAGTCACGTTGCCTCAGAACACGGCAAATTAGAGCGCCTATAGTCACTTTTTCAGCAGCGGAGATAGTGACGTAGTCAGTAGGAATAGTGGGAATACTAACCCCCAACATGAGAGTTACTGCTGACAAATTTGACAATCTCAGTATATATAGTCTCAAACTATATATATATATATATAGTCTTTATCGAAGAGTACAGTACAGCAGCGATACACAGTCGACTCGATTGAAAAAAAAAAGAGAAAAAAGACTCAACTATAGTATGTCAAAAAGACGTAGAATTGAGAACAATGTAGACGACGATAGTGGTGGCCGCAATTTGTCATCGCGATATTTTGCGCCCAAGAAACAACGATTGAACGAAACAGCAGCAGCCAAAAGCAAATTGCAACGACGAGCTGATTGTGACGACGACGACGACGGCGGCGGCGGGGGGGCGGCGGCGGCGATGAGGGCGGCTACGACGAACGACCCCTTCGAACGTTTCAAGAATACGCGCAATATCGCAAACAGATTCGAGATGAATCACGACGACCGATCAAATTCTGCGAGATTGCTGAATGGACTACGCGTGAAATGCGTCAACGCATCAACAGCAGCAGTACCAGCAGTACCAGTAGCAAGAAAAGTGCCGAGGCAGCGATGGAAGATTACAGCGGCGTAGGAAAACGCAGACAATTACACGAATTTCTCTTCGACCGTGAAGACAGGGCGAAACTGCACGTCATCGAGAGAGACTCAACCACCTGGACCACCTGGTCCGCTATAACACGTCGGTACGTGAATGCGTATCGCACCACTTCGTATCGAGCGTATCTATTTGCCCGTTTGCGCACCAGTCAGAATGAACACTATCGGGCAGCCATGCAACGCCTATCACAAAGATTAAAACGATGCAACAGACCATTGATGGAGCGTACTCAACACATGATGACTCTCTATTGCGATCGTCTGATGATATATCGTCGCTATCACATCGCTTTCTTCGACTATCTCATTGAACGAAACGTACGCATATACGAGAATCCCGCGATAAATGCGGAAGTGAGATCCAGTGTGCCGGTTCCGGCTCTAGTGTTGACGCATTTGATCAATTATTGCCCATCGATCACACTGGCCCAGTTCTATTACTATGTGTTTCGTAACGATTATTGCTTCGGCGAAGTGTGCGAATTCTTTCTCTCCATGTGTTTCGTCGATGAATTGTTTGCTCTGCGCACACGGTATATTTTGCACCGACATCAAAACCTCGGAGACGGTAGAGCGGTATCTATTTTGGACAAATTGTGCGTGACGGATATGTTTTTGTTTCCCCTGTTGGCACGCAGAAGAACCGCAGCGCGACCCAGCGAATTGGTGGACGACAACAAACATCGAATCTTTGTGAACGGCGCGTGCTCGTCATGCGACCGTGCATTTTCGGCATTGTGGGACAAACCGAACGTAGTGTCAATACTGTGCGAATTTTGTATGTGCGACTTGATAAATCGACCGGAATTGCTAGCGAAAAATAGCATGAACGGTCGACAGTCACGTTACAAAAAAGCAGCGACTGCTTGTTCTCGTAGTCGTCGTCGTAACCAATCTTCGCGCTTGCAATCGGTCGATAACAACGAAGATAAATATGCCAATGACCACGACAACGACGACGAATGCGCTGGCAATAGTGGTGGCGATAGCTCACGATCGCTCGTATTCACGTCGTCGCACTTACTCAACTATATAAAGCAACAAAGCAATGTTATGGTTCTGTTGAACACAATATATTGGCGTTATGATGGCTCAAGATACATTGACGCGGCGAACGACGAACTCGTACTCGTGCGCAATGAATCACAGTTTGAAAAAACCGTGACATCGCAAATTTTGTACGAAGTGCGCGAAACGTTGAAACGACGCATGGCCGACGAGCACACCTACGAATGGTCCACGCAACAACAACAACAACAACAACAAGGGCGGCAGCATTCATTTGCCCAGTTCTCATATGTCGACAAAATGTCGCAAACCGATTTCCGTTATAGCATGAGCACTATCGTAGAAAAAATGATGACTGTGTGCAGAGGTGACGCTGTAAATTCTTCCGGCGCGAGTGAAAACAATCGCGAAGAGGATAATGACCACGGCGGCGGCGGCGGCGGCGGCGGCGATGCTGGCAACGGTAACAGCATCATTACTCAAGGATCAACGCTGGACAAATTTGTTCGTTACATAATAACAAAAATAGCTCGGGTCGATTAATGCTGAATCTCTATTTGAATCGTTTCGAGCTAACAACACCAGCCGTAGCGCCCTTGTTCCGCATCGATTACGACGATTCGAATCCACCAAATCGATATAGATTCAACGAGTTCACGATCGGCGCATAAAACGATTCGTGGCTCGTGCTATAGATTCGATCAACGAGTACTTTGGACTGGTGTGTTCGCGCGACACGATCAACATTATCTTCATGCATCGTAGCTAAACGCGCTCCACCGAGCAACAATGAGGACAACGAATCAAACGACGCTGGCGCTTCCTCGTCAAGAGTGACACAGCCGCCACAATCGATGCGCTATCAACGACTATTGACTGACTACTTTGTTGACGATGAAGATACTCTCGCTTTCGAGAGTAACATGTTGAAACAGTTGAGCGAAAAATCGTATGATCGACGTTTCGTATGCGATACGAAAGATCTTCTTTCGCGTCTAGTGCCCTTTGTCTCTACGCTGCCGCAGTATTATTGTCACATCGCGAGACACGTTGTTTCTTTCTATTGGGTGAGTGCAAAAGTTCGTGCGGAGTTTCAATAGATGGAGTTATAAGCGTCGTAAAGTGTTGTCATTAATACTTCCATCTACATATTATATAACGTTGGAAAGGTGACGTCTTCAGTAGAATAAGCTAGGCCGGTTCTAACTCAGAAGCGCTGAGGGGGGCGCGGGGGAAGCGGGGAACTCAGGGCGCGGGGTATGACGTTGCGCGGGGAAGGGGAACTCATGGTGGGACGTCACGCATACGTCACGAGAAAAAAAATGTGGTGGGACGTCACGCAAGATGGTGACCGTGATGTCATGCATACGTCACGAGAAAAAATGTCATATAATGTGTTTTAAATGTCCCCTCGTAATTATCAAACTGAAATAATATACAGAGAACTGAAATTATATACAATGTTTATATAAAACTTTATATATAATTAGTATGTTTTGACCGAAATAGTTACATATCGAACATCTTTCCAACGTCTCTCGAACGTCTATTGAACATCTCACGAACGTCTCACGAATGTCTATCGAACGTCTATCAAACATCTATAGGTATTTTTATCAATATAATTAACATAATTAACATAAAAAATCCTAAGAAAGGGGATAAGGGGAAGTTGGAAGAAAGGATCTGGTCTAAAGTAAAAAAGATGTATCATAATATATAACAAAGTAATTTATTTATACTTTTATTACAATTTGTAAACGCTGCAATATAATGGTGCTGTGTATTATAATATCACATTTTGACCAAAATATTTTTGTCAGCCGTCGACCTCCCAGACTGCTGATACCAATCATAGGTCTATAAGTCTATTATTGTATCAGATAAAGAAATGTATGCATATCTTATCATAGGATGCCTGTGAAGCATTTAGTGCTGCATCATGTAAAGATATGACTATTTTGGCTAGGTTTTTCCGGGAGTTATAATAACGAGAAGAGTGGCAAAAGTGAAACATATAGATTTAATTTTGTGTGTATTTACCAGTCAGAGCTCTTTCAGTATGGATCGTGAAAACATAGAGCATGAAGAAGTAGAAGACGAAGAAATAGAAAACGAAGAAATAGAAGACGAAGAAGTAGAAGACGAAGAAATAGAAGACGAAGAAGATATAAATCATATACTCACGGATGATAGTAATTATGATAGTGACAATAGTAATCAATTAGTGAATGAAAAAGTGAAGAAATTGGAAGTTTCAGAAATTAATACTTTGAGTGGCCAAACAAAAGTGTGTTGCATTTATTTTTCATATAATTCTGGAGACAATTTACGGTTCTGCACATCATGTTTTGTTGATGGCGTTCGCGATACAGTTACAGAAATATTTGCAGTGCGCAAACACATCACCGAAAGACACGATGTGATTGATGGTGTATTTTGTTCAAACTGTAGAAACCCCGTCTACCAAATAACACCATGTAATCTGTGTCCAATATGTATGCACTAATATGACATATTTAAAACAGAATTCTTATACGGTACAAAACTTCATCCAATACACTATACAAGATAAAAGAAGCAGGAAGAATGTAATAACGATATGTGTGTGTGTGCGTGTGTGTGCGCATGTGGAAGACAGAAGAGCTATAAAAAAGTTCAAATCAGAACATTCTATAATTTAGTCGAAGACAAACAGAGTGGACGCCAGACTGCTGATACCAATCATAGGTCTATAAGTCTATTATTGTATCAGATAAAGAAAGGCATGCACTTAGGCAAAGTCCACAACGAGTTGATATGAGTTTAAGACTCAGGAATGTGTTTAATAGTTCGTCGAGGAAGTTTCCCGAATTTTGATAAAGGCATGTATTTGTGAAAGAGTTAAGGGCTATAAAATGTTCAAAGCAGAATATTTTATAGTTTAGTCGAAGACGAGCAGAGCGCGCAGTTACAGTGTGTTTACAACGTTTTGCTAGAAAAATAGCAGAATCATCATTATCATCATTATCAACCGTAGAACGTGAACTGCAGAACCAGGTCGCTCAATTAGGCTCGCTAGACGAATACCTCGCATGGGAACAAAAATGTGACGAGTGTCTCGAGTCGTTGGAACAGCATAGCCGAGCCAAACAACCACGACTATCGGTTGGTTCAGCGCACTCGATGGTTGCTCGTATAGCACAACTCGAGGGTTTAAAAAATACTTTGCGCAGACGTTTTGTATACGCAGGAGCCGGACATTCGACACTTGTTTGGCGAGAAATCGATACAGCGTTCAATAGTCGCATATCAACCGGGGCGATTGTAAATACAGACTATATCGACCCTCTTCGATTTCTCCAAGATGTGAAGAATATCGTGCTCGAGCATGTGCGAAGCGTTATGAAGAGACATGGTAGCATAAAAGTGAATACTGTGTTCAACGGTGAATTTGTGGCAGGTGATAAACGCGCGAACAAGAGCATTAATACGAGGAACGTTGAACTTTTTTTCACATCCGATCTAGACAATTGGTTCGCGATGCGTGTTATCGAACCCACCTTAGCGTCCAGGGAAGAATTTCAGGAACGAGATAGCGGATGGGCACTCTGGCGCATACTCAATCTGACCGTTAATGTTAACAAGTACAATCCATTACATTCGGGATGTCATATCGAGTTACGGCGCGAAATAAAAATGGAGCGGGCTATAATCAACGTGCAATCTATGGACAATGCATGTTTCGCATGGGCAGTGGTTGCAGCGTTATGTCCAACCGACAAACACGCAGATCGTCAATCTTCGTACCCACACTATACATCGGTTTTGAATATGCAGGATATTGAATTTCCAATGCGCATAAATCAAATTAAAAAGTTTGAACGGTTGAACGATATCTCGGTCAACATTTATAGTGTGGAGAAGAGATATGACAACGCGACAAAGAAAGAAGGAAACGTGGTCGCACCTATACGTCTTACGGAACAGAAAATGGAGAAGCATGTCAACCTGCTGCATATCCCAGATCCGCGAGATGATGATAACGCTGGGCACTTTGCGTGGATCAAGAATTTGTCCCGACTCGTCAGCTTACAACTGAGCAAAAAGGAACACAAAAAACATATTTGCGACCGGTAAGTATATACAAAGAACGCAATGTATAATGTGACATATACTAATAACAAATAATGTTTTTCCAGATGTCTACATTACTTCAGCTCGAGCGAGAAGCTGGAGAACCATACCGTCGACTGTGAAAAAATGAATAACTGTGCCATCATCTTGCCAAACGATGACAACAAATGGCTCAGCTTCACCAACTACTGCAGGAAGGAGCGGATCCCGTTTATAGTTTACGCCGACTTGGAATGCATCCTGGAGAAGACACCGAGGGAAGAACAAACGAGTTCGTATGCGTATCAACATCATAGCGTATTTAGTATAGCATATTACGTTCGATGTTCCTACGACGAGTCATTATCCGCGTATCGATGTCGTCGCGATCGGGATTGCATCTCATGGTTTGTCAAAGAACTTGAAGAACTGGCACATCGTGTAAAGGATATTTTGTCCGCAAATGTCCCCATGGAAACTTTGTCGAAAGAACAGTGGGAGACATTTCAAAACGCTATGCTGTGCCATGTGTGCGAGAAATCATTCGCAAAGGATGATACACGCGTGCCCGATCATTGCCACCTGACTGGACGGTACAGAGGTCCCGCATTTTCCAATTGCAATCTAAATTATCAAGACAGTTATTGCATTCCCGTGGTCTTTCACAACTTATCCGGTTATGATTCACACTTTATCATCAAAGATATAGCAACCGCGTTCGAAGGTTCAATCACTGTACTACCGATAACCAAAGAGAAATATATTTCATTTACAAAGACTGTAGGAAACATGATGGATAGTAAGAATAAATGGAAAAATTGTATACAATTGCGGTTCATCGATTCGTACAAATTTCTCAGTAGTAGTCTCGATAAATTGGCGTCTTTTCTCGACAACGACAAATTAAAAATTGTTCGGTCCGAATTTTCAAATTTGTCCGACAAGGATTTTGATTTATTGACGCGAAAGAGGGTCTTTCCGTACGAATACCTTGATTGCGCGGACAAGCTGCAGGATCGGTGTTTACCGCCGCGCGAGTCATTTTACAGTTCGTTGACGGGTGACATGGTATCTGAGAGCGATTACGCGCACGCCACGAACATCTGGCAACGGTTCGCCATTCAAACCTTAGGTGAATATAGCGACTTGTATCTGAAGATTGATGTCTTGTTGCTGGCCAATATTTTTGAAAATTTTCGCAATAGTTGTATCAAAAGTTATGGGTTAGATCCCGCGTATTATTACACTTTGCCTGGTTTTACGTGGGATGCTATGTTGAAGCATACGGACGTTAATTTCGAACTGCTCACTGATATCGATATGGTCATGTTCATCGAGCGCGGTATTCGCGGTGGCCTCAGTCAATGTTCCGGTAGATATGCAAAAGCCAATAACAAGTACATGCAGTCTTACGATCCATTGCAACCATCATCATACTTGATGTACTTCGATGTAAATAACTTGTATGGTTGGGCAATGTGTCAACAGTTGCCATACGCCGAATTTCGATGGGTCGATGATGTATCGAATTTCGACGTATCATCAATCGCACTAGATTCACCTATAGGTTACATTCTGGAGGTTGACTTAGAGTATCCGCAACATCTGCACGACGCACACACTGACCTACCGTTCTGTCCGACACGGGGCAAACCGCCAAACAAAAAGCAGGACAAGCTTCTCGCAACCTTATGCGATAAGCAGCGTTATGTGATTCATTATCCGCAACCTGCAGCAGTGCACGCGTCACGGTCTTCGTATTGGAAAGATACACCGCATACTCAAATTTGCTCAATCTCCATGGCTCCGCGATTATATCGAACTTAATACGGAGTTTAGAACACGCGCGACAAACGATTTCGAGAAAAATTTGTACAAATTGATGAACAACGCGGTATTCGGTAAAACTATGGAAAACGTTCGCAATCACGTAGACGTAAAACTATTGACAAAATGGGATGGACGATACGGTGCTGAGGCAATGATTGCGAGACCAAATTTTCATAGCAGAAATGTCTTTTCGGAAAATTTAATCGCCGTTGAGCTACGTAAACTTGAGGTGAAATTCAACAAGCCGATCTATGTGGGTATGTGTATCCTTGACATATCCAAGATCTGCTTGTTCGAATTTCATCACGAGTACATGTCTCCTCTGTATCAGAACAGATGTAAAGTAATGTACACCGATACTGACAGTTTAATCTACCATATCCAATGCGATGATATTTTCGAGCACATGAAACGTGATATTTCTAAGTTTGATACGAGTGATTATCCCGCTGATAATGCGTACGGTATACCGCTTGTCAACAAAAAGGTACCAGGTCTGATGAAAGATGAAAATAACGGAGCGATTATGACGGAATTCGTCGGGCTCAGAGCAAAGATGTACGCGCTAAAGGTAGACAGCAAAAATGATACGAAGAAGGCGAAAGGTGTGAAGACCAATGTCGTAGCGCGAACTATAACGTTTGATGATTATATGCAGTGTCTGAGAGATGAGGTCGAAAAGCAACGTCGTCAGTCATGCATACGATCCAAAATGCACAAAGTCTACACCGTGTCCGAACTGAAAACTGCTCTGAGTCCGTATGATGACAAGCGGTATATCGTACCGAACTCAACAGACACTTTACCATGGGGACATTACAGATACAATTGTAAACTAAAAAGCGATCATTGTGCATACATGTATATTGTAAAATGAAAAGCGATCATTGTACATATATTTGTTTGTAAGAAATATTGTTAACTATAATAAAAGGTTTATTACAAGCTGTTTATAATAGGATATTGTAATAAAAAAGTGTTTATAACAAAGAATTGGTTACAATACATTTTCTTTGTGTATCCAAGAGTTGTGCGAATTATCAAATCCCAACCATTTCACTAAAACCTTGTCGCTGCTTTTTCGCAACACCTTTTCCACGAGATAAACGTCAGGATTAGCAGCGCGATGCAGTTCGTATTCGTAAAATCCTCCGGCAATAGACTTTCCGCGAGAATCCTCGAGCAGATAGGTCGCTGGATTGGTTGTCTGCACTTTCACGATTTTAAACACTTCGGTTGTCCAATTCGGTGTATAGCCTTTTTCAAAGATGGTTTTGAATTTGCTCACGCGTACCAGATCACCCACTTTGAATCTCGCAGGTGCAGCGATCTTTACGTTGTTGTAGACTGTGTGTAGGAGCTTATCAGCGATTTCGGGTATCACATCGATAGGACGCATGCCGATAATTCGATGTTTCCGTGTGTTGTACTCCGTGATAAGGCGCGGTAACGAGTCGATCCATTTGTATGTTCCATTCAACGTAAACATTTTCCACATGGTGTTCTTTAACGTGCGGTTGAATCGTTCCACAACAGATGCCTTCATTACCGAGTACGTAGAATAATGATTGATACCATGTTTTTTAAAGAGTTTCTGCAGATCCGCATTATAAAATTCCTTTCCCAGATCCGTTTGCACATTTTTCGGACATCTTCCAGATTTTTGAAATATCCTGGCGAATACTGTCACTGCTTCTTTACCGCTCTTGCTCTTCATCGGTACAGCCCACGCATAACACATCGATAATAGTGAGTATTTAGTAGTAGCCTCTATTGAATCGCGAGTAAGGACGCATCTCTACCAAGTCAGCTTGCCAAAGATCA
>NW_020230449.1:37272-63530 GCF_003227715.2 Harpegnathos saltator | reverse complement strand
TCGTATCCGCGCACTAGACGCGTCTACGGGTCTACAATAATCTTCTCGCTTGAGCGTCGAACTCCTCGCACCAACCGATATGCTTTCGTTAACCGATGAGCTGCTTCTCTGAACCTTTCTTCTTTTTGTTAAATTCTTGTGATGATTGCTTCGCCATTGCCAGGCTTTGTGATGAATCCGGTCTCTCGCTTGTTGATACTATATGTAATTTAACGTTAATATTCTACTTTTTAAAAATTTCCCTGATTATTTATCTCTGAGGTGTCCAGAAAAAAAATATTCGTTTTTCGTATAAAAATAGTCGTACGTCAAACAAGAGGCAACAGACGCAATCAAAATATCGGCAAAATACATGGTGGACTTGAATTCTTGCCATCGTCGGCTGTGAGACGTCGAGAAATTGAACGCGCGAAACCGGCATCAGAGTCGAGAGATCTGATTACGTTTTGTACAAAAAAGTATTCGTTTTTCGTATAAAAATAGGTCGCACGTCAACAAGAAGCAACAGACGCAATCCAAATATCGGCAATAAATTAGCGATGATCGCGGGAAATATCCAAATAATTGCGGAACGCAAATAGGCGTATATGTTCAGGTTGTTTCATCCTAAACTCCTATAATAGAGTATCTTTAAAGTCTGACTTCACCCTGGATTTCGGAAACGGCTTCAAATATGGAAAAATGTTTCAAACAGAAATTATATGACTTAAAAGGGGGACATAAGGTAGCGATAGCATTTTGTTACAAATGGCACCATTTTTTTAAATATTTACTGATCATTAATTTTCTTCGACAGAAATCCCAATTTTTTATTATATTGTCTTTTCTACCAATTAATTTGAGCAACTTTTGTCGAAACATTTTTTTATTTGCCTAATATTTTTTGAGATATTTAAGGAAACTTTTTCAACATTTAATTTACGATATCTCGCTAATCATTTGTCGAAAGAAAAAATAGTACTAGACTTTTTTACTCCATTTGAAATCAAGAATATATTGTTACAATAGCGCTCTGACTTTTTGTTAATTTAATAATTTCGAAATTTCCAAAGGTTGATAAGTTAATAAAAATTGGACACTATTGTAGCAATATATTCTACGGACTAAATAGAGTAAAAAAGTCTAATATCACTTTTTCTTGCGATAAATTGCTAGCGAGATATCGTAAGTTAAATGTTGAAAAATTTTCCTTAAATATCTTAACACTTCGCCAACCGCGCCATAACTAACTCAACGCTTTCTACCGCGCATTTCTTCAAGTTGCTAAGAGAAAGGTGGGAGATCCCAGTCGGTCATGGAGCGACTTACTTCAAAGTAGGGAGATTTCCCCACTCGGTCGCAAAGTGTTAAGCGTCCTGTGACGACGGAACGACCTATCGAGCCGATAACTTTTAACGACTACGATAACGAGGCCTCCACTGTCGCCAGGACACGGTCGGTCATGACACCAGTCGAGTACCTGATTTCGATATTACGATTGCAACAACGGCCACATTTTGAGTGTCTCGAAGTTATTCGTCGGAATAACTTTTTTGACCTGGAAGTGTGCGACGTTGCAGAGCTCGTTACTTGTTACACGACTTTACATATACATTGAAAATAAATGAATAAAGATAAATATACAACAGCCCAAATTAGTTGAGTTTACTTTCTGCGTACAATGTATTCCATATGTCTTGTCCTAACGCCGCGTACTGTCGTCGTCGCCCAAATATTCGTTGTATTTGTGTGGCGGCGTGATTGGTTTGTACCGTGAAGCTAAATTAACGATATCCGCAATGCTGAGAGGTGGCATGTCTAGAACAATTTCTCTGTTCGTTCCACTACGCGTTTGATCGATACCGCCGCCGCCGTCACCACCACCATCCTGTTCACCGTCGGTGCTAGAAATTCGGAGGTAAAATTCGCGCTCTGATACACCGATGCGTTGCAAGTAAATTCTCATGCGCTCGGGTTTTACGAATTCGCGTTTGAAGCGAGCGAAGTCGCCAGGTACCCAGTATTTGAACGTGTCCATGGCCGCGCTGCTGTGCGAAATATCACCGACGTTGCCCCATCGAATCCTCCAGAAAGCGACCGGCCAAAGTGGCCAAAGACGCACGACTCGTCACATATCCGAAAAAGACGGCGGTGCATCGCCGTCGAAACGCATCGTCCAAATTGTCCAATCGATTCGTTGTAAACACGCTGAACACGCCGTAGTTATCCGTACCGTCGTTAGGCTCTAGTATCGTGAGAAATCGCGTGAGCAAGCTGTAATCGCCGCTGCTGATAGGCGGTGCGCCGTTGCTACCGCTGCGATTCTTCACCAAGCCATCCACTTCGTCCATGAGCAAAACAACATTGCGGCCGGTTACGTGAACCAAAGCGCGCATACGTTCGTACAGGATGTGCAAGTTCTTTTCCGTTTCGAATCGATATGAGGAGAGAAGATTCTCAGCGTTCACGAACACCAAGTTGAGTCGCAATGTTTTGCGCGACCGCGCGTGCTGCCGCGGTCTTGCCCGTACCCGGAGGACCGTACAAAATCACGTTGGCGCCGGCCTTCGTACGAGGTTAGCGCCCGTCTATTGAATTGTTGGTGACGCGAGCGTTGTGTTTCGCATTGGATGCGCTATCAAAATCAAAGTACGCATTCACGATGAGACGATGTTGTTCCTCGTATCCCGACAAGTCGTCGAGAGAAACTGAAAGACTTTCATACGGAATGTATTCATACAGTCCACGTGTATCTGTACGCGGATCCACGTCATCGCCGCCGCTGTCACCTACGTCGACGTTGTTGCGAGCATTTTCCAACCGGCGTCGCGCAGTGGCCAAGTCGCGTTCCAGATTTCGCGCGCCGCTCATAGATATGGCGAGGTCACCAAATCCGCTCAATTGCATCGAACGCAACAAGAGCGCCTGCATAGTTCGCGCTATCGTTTCGCGCCTCAGAAACACACGGTCGCTCGCCTGCAAACGGTCCTCGTACAGATCCAAAAATCATGCTACTTTGGCACCAAGGCGAACGTGGCCGTCCGCTGCCGCTCCGTTGTTGCTGCTCTCGAGATGCTCGATCTTTACAGCTTCGTCGTTGTACTCGCGAACGAAACGCTGCAAGTCGCGCGTGTACTCTCGATCGCGTTGCATATTCGTCGTTGGTCGTATCGCCGTCGCCATTTTGGTACTTATACCGATCGTTGTTCAAATTGCGCGCGCGTGACGCTGACTCGTCTCGGTTAATTCATTTTTTTCGTCGATCACTGCACGAGACATAAGATGGTGGATCTTATGTTGAACCAGAGAACCGAACGCGCGACTAAGCATTCACCGGATAAGTGTCCGAATTCGGCGTCTGATTTCGGCGTTCCATGGATCTATTTTCGTATACGTTCACCAAGATACGTTAATGTGTACGAAAAATAAGATCCATAAAACGAATCACGATCGATTCTTATTTCGAAACTGTGAGCGTCCTACACATATATTACAGGACGATCATCGAACTCGGTGCTCAAGATCTGCACACCTTCGATTATGAAAAAAATAGGACGCGTATGGCGCATTAGGTACACGCGCTATTGACGTTGCTATGTGATGAACTAACGACATTCACGAACGCGATAAAGTTGTTTGCGCTGGGGTAAAGTAAAAAATAAATGTTTTTTTTATATGTATACGTTTATATATATATATATATATATATAATATATATACGTTTATTACAAATTATAACAGTCAAGACTTCCACAAGTGGCACTGTTTGGATAACATCGATAGCATCGCATACATAACATCTGTGAGAGCGCGACGTACCAAGTCCCGTTGTCTGCACGGCACGGCAAATTGTATAGGTGCGAGAAAACCATGAACCATAACTGATTTCGCTAGCGCTAAACTTGACAAATTCAGTGGATTTCGCACTGCGCGCGATTGCTTGCTTCGAAAGAACTTTGTACCTACAAGGGTATCGCTGTCCACGTCACTATCCGTATCGTGATTCTCTGGAGCGCGGTTGTCTTCCCAACAATTCTCAAATTCATTGTGCCTCGTTCATATATACGTTCACAATGCTCATAGAAATCGAACGCTTCCTCCCATACATCGAACCCTAAAACATTCGACATCATTATGCGTAAAGTGGTTCGCAACGCAGATCGAAATATCGTATCGTACAAACTGCACAACGGCTCGCATCGATGTATCGGAATCCCACGTACGCAACGCATCATATCTAAAAAGACACCGAGCCTCTTGTACGACCATTGTCTTCGCGTACAAAGTCTAGTATCGGTTGTTGTACTAACTAATCGTAGTATCGTGTCAGCCGCACGTTGCACCGTAGCATATGGAGCAATAAGACTCAATGGAGCAGCCACAACCAAATTTCCGATTGACAAACAGTATTCGAACGCATTGATCAAAGCAAAATGAATTTCTTTCCTCGAAATATCACTATTATTGTCAAATCCATGACAAAAACGATTGTACAATAATCGCACAAACAGTGCGCTACAGTAGTATTCATATGCATTCTCGAATGAATTTACGTTGAGTTGCGGTAATTTTAGCAATTCGGGCAATATTAGTCGTATAAAGTCACGATCGCTGACAGTTCGCCAAACAGTCATATTTCTCTCGTCGCTCACAAAGAGTAAACCACGGTACGCCGTTTCCCGTCGTTTGTCGATGTTCTGTTGCTGCTTGTGCTGGGAATCAGGTCGAGTCGTTTCCGAAATGCTTTCTTCGATAGCATTTAGCGTCATCAATAATTTATCCTCTTTGTAATGATATAGCGCATCGTCCATTTCTTTCGTATATGCACGTAATATCAGGATCAGGTAATGAACCAGCAGTTTTCGATCGTTTAATTGACTATTAGCCAGCAAAGTCCACATAGCAGCTGAAGATTCGTATAACTTTTGCGTATAACTTTTTGCGATCGAATCGTTCGAGCAATTGCAACCAATGACAGTTTAGGTAGCCTCGTATTGTTGACGTTATACAGCTGAGTTTTATAAAACGTGCGAGCGGTGTCAAGCGCGTGCGATATTGCTTCGGCTATCAACATGTCTTGCAACAATGGTTCGGTGTGCGAAATCACCGGTCGTTCCAACTCGAACGATTCCGTTGACGATTTAGTACGAAATCGATGTCTACGGTTGAAGTAGTTTCGACGCAGCACGCGCGCTCGACTGCACGTGATCGCCCGATCATAATATAGCGAACGATGGATACTCGACGATCCATCCAAGGCACACCATTCAAACCATGGGACACGAGGTGTAGAGAGGACAAAGTCTGACTCTATCTCATATTCGAACAAATCGTCTTCTTCGGTGTCGCTGCTCGAACTATCTGACGGACTTCCAGAGGTCTTGGTGTTTTTATCGAGCACCTTCTCACTGCGTGGCATTGCGCGCCGTGTAATCACGAAATTAGATCCCGTTGCGTCAAACACGAACAACTCGTCCCAATCGCTGTCACTGCTCGAACTCTTCGACAAATTCATTGCTGTACGAATAAATTCTTCGTTCAGCGATCTTGGCGTTTTTATTGAGCCACTCCTCCCCCCTCTTCATTCACATCCCTCCCCTCTCCCCACTACGTGGCATTACGTTCGCTAATATTGCGACGTATTCATTTCATATGTTCGATAATATGTTTTAATATCGAATTTGAATTGCAAAGAGTATAATCGCTCTACAAACAGGACATTCAGTTAGATTTTCGCTACGTACACGATAATGTATGTCGGCAAGGTAAAAATAGAACGTTTCGTTCATATTCGTAACATATGATACACTCGTGTTTACACTCTTTGAGTTTCTGCTGAGATCGAAATGTCGGTGTCGACGGCGTCAGCGCATCGCCGTCAAACATTCGTTCGCATTTATACGACTGCCTGACTGACTCTGTTTGTTCGATTACTAAAAATAAGTTTTCACGAATCGCGGCATGGTCCGTATGACGTAGCACATTCAAAAATAGAGTAGCTCGGTTACGGAGATTTTCTATTTGCACGACTGAATTTGAAGTGTTGCAAGACATACGTTCAAAGCTTTCGATCAATTTCGTATACTCTTTTACGTCGCGCTGCGTGGCTAGAAGCAGATCGTTCAAACGATCCGAAATAGCTGTAACGCCAAGAGTGTCATTTGTGCCAATCGAACGAGTAGCCGCCGGTATGTAACCCATTAATATTCGATCAACTACGCGCTCATCGAAGTCGCGTTGTCGTCGCCGATGATCATATGCAACAGATCGCCGCATATTGAGGCATTCGTCCTCGTCCACGTTGGAACGCTTTTGAACGCTCTTGCCTACGCTGGTACACTCGTTCTTCTCCGTGCCAAGAATGTCATTGATATCATCACCACCATCATCATTACCATCATCACCACCATCATCACCATGATCGAATCTGATCGGTCTTCTCGGTGCCGGGATCGGAGAAGCAGCTTTCTCTGATTCGGGCTCAGCAGTACCTTCGTTGAGAAAATGAACGCGGGATACAACTTTGGCCCAGGAACATTCTCGACTCCAGTACAAATGTTCCCTCCACGGATCAAATGTGTCATTCGTTATGGTCACATCGTCACTACTACGCCAATTTTTCAATACGAGTCCGCACATGTAGTAAAGAATCAAATTGCACATATATAGGCTGCCCTAACTGTACGCTCGATGTAAATTCTCGCTGCACATTGCCTTGTATCGTCGTCGGCGACGGCCTTGTTTTGTCCTCTTCGCTATTGTGACGGCAAACGTTGTTGTCGCTCGCTGTGACGAAACGACGACGCGGTGTCGTTGACGCCATACCGCACTGCTCCTTCTATTCTTTGGGTGACAGACGCAATGAAAAATATCGGCAATTTAGCAATAACTGTTCGACGATGTCGAGCTTCTTCTTATAGCTACATGATAACACGGCTCCCTTTTTTAGAAAGAGATAAAATGTGATCACTTAAGCGTCACATTGTCGCGCCGAACAGATGCTATCAAGTTGAGGCGTTTCAGTCAAGATTTCACATTGGCCGTTGTAAAAGCTTAGGGTTTAGGTATCTCCTAATCTAATCTTAACCTAACCTAACACTGAGCGGATCGCTTGAAATGACCTGAAAAGTAATTTGAAGATCCGAGCGAAACGTATCGTCTTTCAGTTTAAATACGTGCACAAGGGTGAAATTCGGTCACATCCAAACGTTCTCTCGAAGGACTCGGGTCACTTCGAAACAAGACAGCAATCGCGAGTGTCGAATACGAGTTGCGCGTATGTGTCAGTCTGATACTTTAAGTTTAGTCTGACAGACTGTTTAATAATTTGTTATAAAAAATGTTTGTTCCCGTGCAACGCCGAAAACAAATCGTTGGTGCCGTTACATTTTCAATGTGCGAAGGACATAGTAACGTCTTCGATAAAACAGACGTATCAGCCAGGGCCCGATGGATACGCGAACATCACGGCGATTATGTGCAACGAGCGTACAAGTGCATATGTGAACAATTGAGTGAGTTAAATAATAAACTTAATATTCGCTATGAAATGTTAACACATTTCTTGCAAGAAGACTTCGACGATTTTCGTGAAATATCAATGGAGATTCACGATTGCAACGTGTACAAAATAGTAAATAACTTCAGTTCCAACTTGAAGCATATTAAAATGCACAATGATACAACACCCGTTACATTAAACGACGACGTCGAAGCGGCCAGGAAAGTAAGCGCTCCCGTGACAAGTGAAATTGAAACTGCTACTTTTGACCACAAAACAGTTCCAGCCTCAATCAACAACAAAGCGCCGCAAGAACAAGCGAACTGCAATCTACCAAGCATCATGAATATACAACATCCAGAAAAGATATGTTATCGGGGACATGATGGCAATTTCGTGTTTTCTGAAAATAAAACAGAAAATAATGTAACGGCGGTGGAAAAAATCACATCAGTGACTACCGTGGGGGTCGATACGATTGACAATTTAGATAAATTTGAAAATATTACCAATGTGGATGCGTCGATTCAAGAAGTCGCTATTGAAGCGGTGACGCCAAGCAGTGACCAGCAGAATGACGTTAGCTCCGACGATATGCTCGACTCTATCGACTCGAAGTCTGCCGCATGCTCAAATGATGTGTTGACTGATAACATATCCATTTTGCTGAAGCGCGACGCGTACGGATTTCGGATCGCTTCGCAGAATAAAGAAGCTGAAATACCATTGGCGTCATTTTCATCGTTAACCGAGGTATCATTGTCAGTCGAACAGTTCGCGTCGCCTAATTTTACGTACGGAACACCGCCTCCACAAGGACGACCAGAGCAAGTGCTGCACTCAACAACATCTGTACCAGAGTACCCGTATCCGTCATTGCACAGCTGCAATCGACACAACTTCCGCAAGTGTACGATAATATGAATTACGTTAATTTGGACATCAGTACGACAAGTTGAATGAAGCAATTAGGTATTACATCCAATGAAAATTTCGAACGTGAGTTCAGTGTGCAAAATATTATAGACATTCCAGGTGGCGGAAGCAAGTGACCTTTTTCTCAACGGACCCGCAGAAGATATGGCTATCGTCTCATCGCATAACAACGCTCGTTCTTGGGGAATGTTGAGTGAAGCAGTGATCGTCAAGTGTCCGAATGCAGAGTCCGAGGCTTACATCGAAGCACACCTGGACAAATGTCGACGCGCGTGCCACGAGGATGTCTTGCAGCAAGTAAGTGCGATCTCTACATCGGGAACATTGTCAAGAACTTCTAGAGAATCTATTGTGCCAATTTAATCACGTTGTGCCCTGGTGTTTGATCAATAGAGTCGGTCTTGACGTATCAAATTCTGCAGGTATCGAGATGCAATCGCCTAAACTTATAACTTATGAATTTTTATCCGAAGGT
Organism: Harpegnathos saltator; assembly: GCF_003227715.2. Taxonomy (NCBI): domain Eukaryota; kingdom Metazoa; phylum Arthropoda; class Insecta; order Hymenoptera; family Formicidae; genus Harpegnathos; species Harpegnathos saltator. The sequence continues at coordinate 54,639 of NW_020230449.1, read as the reverse complement.
ATTGTTAATATATACAGTAGAGAACCTAGCATATCGTGGTATAATAAAGACTTGCAAACAATCGATTATATACGAATCAGGCGCTCAAAGTGAACGAAGGACAAATGGTCGTCATTATTGCAAGGAACTATAAAAGAATCATCGCAAAGCATATTAGACGAATTGCCATTTTCATTCACTATTGTGTCATGCGGAATAACTCGCACTGCCGCGTTGTTAAAAAAACCAAATCGTTTGTCCGTAGATGCTGTTGCGATGATTCCAAAAATTGTCCAAACGCTACATTTCAACATTTGTCATTGGACCGTAAAGCCGATCAAAATGTTGCGCGACCAGCCGTTTTATGCGAGTCGAAAATATACTGTACTCTGTGTTCGCAATGACGGTTTCTGCGTACTTATCACACCTAGTTTTTCAGCAAACCTAGGAATACTTAGCCTAGCGCGTAAATCTGACGGCTCTTTATTTTACGACGTAACGCTCAGGTTGCCCGATCGTCATCCAGTGCGGTGCGGTACAATATACGCTAGGCATAATGAAAAGACAATAAAGAAAGTATTGTACGAGACACTCCCTTCTTCAAAGCGGAAAGTGGCGGCGCTTGTGGAACAGCAGCAACAAGAAAAATCGTTTCAGGGATGTGATACGTTTACTGCTCCAGAAACGTCGAATTGCGATATGAACAGTGAGCGCATTGTATCATTGTTTAATTCTAACCTAAAAGATTTTTATCAAGTAACAAATGCTACATACGAATTAGAAGGTGAAGAAACTCGACAGGCACCGCGAAAATCGTATTTAAATCGAAAACATAATATACGGATCGCTATAAATTTTGAGTTTTCAAATTACAACGGATCTACTTTCGTGAACACGGTTGCAAAGCATGAATGTAATGTTTCGAGAATGAGCGAGTGCAACGCATTCTTTTTCTAAATTTGTAATTTATATTTGACGCAGCATATTTGACATGTAATACGTACTCGCTGCACAATTGTCAAAAAATAAAACAAAATAGATATTTTATAATGAATACCTTTATTTCTTCCCCCCCCCGCCCCCCTCGCTTCTTCTTTTCAGGTTGCAACAGCATCATCAACAACGTTCCAGAAATGGGACGTATGCACTTGCGCACGCAGAATCAATTGCCTGGCGCCGGGCGGAAAAGGTAAGAGAATGGTTGATACATGGAGCATGTTGATACATGTAAAATTATTGCAAAATGACAAACGATAAAAATTCATAAAAGAAATATAGTAAATTTGCAAAAACATTGCGGTCGGCTTGTAATAAGTTATTTCAAGCTAACTAATATATTTTCAGAAACAGAAAACATTTTTATTGCTACAATAGTACCCTAATCTTTGTTAAAATATCAATCTTTGAAAAGAACTTGTGAAAAGAATGGGTAAATTGGGTCGGTCTCGGCTTATCGTGGAAAACGGACAAAATGTATTATTCCCAGAGGATTTTGACCTGCTGAACATGACGCAATCGTTAGTTTTCGTTTAAAATCCGGGGAATGTGTTTTATATTCCGAGCATCTATCATCCGATAATCAAATGGCCCGGGAAGCCTTTGCGTAAACTTTGAAGCTATTGCAAACTCGTGTATTAACTACATTAGCTGGAGATAGTTTAGATTTCCGATTTGATAGAATTATTTTCGATTTAATAGTTGTAGGTGTTCTCTTTTTATGCAAAATGTGCTGTAAATATGTCACAGATCACCAGTACCACTCGATTTTTTTGTAAACGCGACATTTTAGGAAAAAATGTTTCAGACAAAAGTTGTATAATTTCAAAGAGGACATATAAAAAATATATCATTTTGTTTACAGATGACTCCACTTTCGAGATATTCACTGATCATTATTTTTCTAAGTGGAAATTCCAATTTTTTATTATGTCATCTTTTTCTACGAATAAATTTTAACAACTTTCGTCTGAAATATTTTTCTATTTGCCTAATATTTTTTTAGATATTTAAGGAAACCTTGATAACTTTTTCAGCTTCACATTGCCGTATAAATGGCCGCCCTGTGCCCCCGTATAAATGGCCGCCCTGCGCTCCCGTATAAATGGCCGGCCTACGTTGCCATTCGCATCACTCTTCCACGTTTTTTTTATAAACGCGACATTTTAGAAAAAAATGTTTCAGACAAAAGTTGAACAATTTCAAAGAGGACATGTAAAATATATATCATTTTATTTACAGATGACGTCACTTTCGAGATATTCGCTGATCATTATTTTTCTAAATGGAAATTCCAATTTTTTATTATGTCATTTTTTTCTACGAACAAATTTTAACAACTTTCGTCTGAAACATTTTTCTATTTGCCTAATATTTTTTTAGATATTTAAGAAAAACTTTTCAATATTTAACTTATAATATCTTGCTCACTGTTTGTCAAAAGAAAAAGTGATATTAGACTTTTTTATTCTATTTAATCTCAAGAATATTTGAAGATATTGCTAGAATAGTGCCTAAATTTTTTGTTAATTTAACGATATAGAAATTTTCAAAGGTCGACAAGTTAATAAAAAATTATGGTTGTATTGTAGCAATATATTCTAGGGACCAAATGGAATATAAAAGTCTAATACCACTTTTTCTTCCGACAAATAATTAGTTATATCATAAGTTAAATGTTGAAAGAGTTTTCCTTAAATATCTCAGAAAATATTAGGCAAATAAAAAAATGTTTCAGACAAAAGTTGTATAATTTCAAAGGGGACATAAAACAGTAGTAATGTTATATTTACAGATGGTGCCACTTTTGAGATATTCACTGATCATTGCTTTTCTTAATCGAAAACCTCAATTTTTTATTGTCTCATCTTTTTCTACGAATAAATTTTAACAACTTTCGTCTGAAACATTTTTCTATTTGCCTAATATTTTTTTAGATATTTAAGGAAAACTTGATAACTTGTTCAGCTTTACTATTATACGTTGCCGTATAAATGGCCGTCCTGCGCTCCCGTATAAATGGCCGCCCTGCGCTCCTGTATAAATCAGTGCCCGGAATTACTTGCACGATCGGGCCGATTTCTGAGAGCTACGCCTCCTTACTTCCCCTTACCGCTCCAGCCCGCACGGCGGACCTAGAAACTGACAGTCGCGAGGCGCTGTCTCAGGCACGTCACATGAGACAGTCACATGAGACGCTTCACAGTTTAACATAGCTGAAACAAATTTATTTATTAAAACAACTCCATAGGCATTTTTTATAGTTTACTAATATAATATAGTCTTAATATTAATATAAATATATATTAATAGAAATATTAATATAAATAATATTCTTAATATAACTATAATATACAGTATTAATGTATTAATATTATTATAAGTACAAAGTATAGGTTTTCTATATTATAAAAAAACAATAGGTTTCCACGTCACCCATGAGGTACTATTGCCAACGTGTTTTTTTTTAAGTGGTATCCCCTGTAGGCCTATTCCACTGAAGAAGAAAAATAATTTTGATCGAGAAAGAGAAATTGAAAAGAAGACGAATGTATCAAACCGATTTCCTAATCCTTTTGTGCGACTGAATAAGCGACGAGATATCTACATTAATATTAGAGGTGCTTGTTTGCATCAATGAGGATAAGGATGCATCATTTAAAGAAGAACGTTTATCTATTTTTATATATTTCATCTTAGAAAAGGAGCACTCACATAAATATGTAGAACCAAACATAGAAGAAATACGAAGTGCAAAATTTATGAGATTGGGATAAGAACATGGCTTTAAAATTTTAAAAAATTCTATTCCACTTTCCGGTCGCGCTTTCAGAGAAATATCTGTTTGTAAACGGCACAGTTCTTCCTGAAATTCTAACTTCTGATCTTCAATATGAACAGTGCGAGGATTTTCAAAAAGAATTAAATCATCCCGAAGTATTGTAATATCCGCAAAACGCGTTTCAAATTCATTTATTAAGGAGTTAAGAAAATCAGAGTATGTTGTTTGAAGTTAATTGAAATGTCATATTCCTTTGCAAGAATTTAACAACTAGGAAGAAAGTGGAAAACTTCTTGTACTAAATGATTTTTTAATATTATTAATTTTCTCTGAAAGGAGTCTATAGTACTAACTAATTGAGAAATATTTTGATTAGCCTCTTGCAGCTTCAAATTTAACGAATTTAGATGATTTGTTAAATCTGTTATGATTGCGAGTTCGGAAAGTGACTCTACGTTGGAGAGAAAAGCTTTGAATTCTTCGCATTTCGAAGTAGATTGTTCTTGCAAGAAAAGAAAGATTTCTTATCGCAAAGAACTTCTCTAAACATTTACCAGCACTAAGCCAACGGACTTCACAATATAGTGGCACGTCCGTATAGGCAGCGTTATGATCTGCGAGAAATTGCTGAAATTTTCGGTGACACAGGAATTTGTGACCACCTTTAATGAAATTAATGATTTTTGTTATCATTTGCATTCCGTTGCATATTTTGACAGCTTTTCCGCATAATGCTTCTCGGTGAATAATGCAATGGATCATAGGAATTGTTAAATTTCGTTGTTTTAATTGACCGAATAATCCTATTTTTGTGCCAGTCATTGCTTTTGCACCATCAGTAACAATAGCTGAACATTTGGAGAAGTCGATATGAAATTTATAGAGTTGCTTCGACAGCGGTAAAAATATCGGCACCTGTCGTTGTGCCATGCAAAGGGACGAAATCTAAGAGCTCCTCGACACATGAAAAATCTGCTTGTATAATTCGAGCAAAAATACTTAATTGACTCACGTGTCGATTATCGATGCTTTCATCGAGACATAGAGAATAATAAGAACAGGTTGCCAAGAGAGATTGTAGTTTGTCGTTTATGCAACTCGCGATATTCGCGATTCTCGACGCAACAGTTTTTCCGCTGAGAGGAATACTACAAACATCTTTAATATCTAAGGAACCTCCAAATGCATTGACTGCTTCAATAATACAATTTTTTACAAAGTTGCCATCGGAGAATGGTCTTGAATGTTTCGCTATCATATGAGAAATTTTATACGAAGCCACAAGAGCTTTTTCAGATAAGGAACCGTCGTTTACGTTTACATAATAATTTCGACTTTGTTCATAAACTAATTTCAAACCTTCGATTAAATTATATTTTTCAATACCAACATATTGCGCGTATTCATTAAAATGTTTAGTTTTATAATGCCTTTGTATTACATAATGTTTGATAAATGAAGGTTTAAAGCCACATAAAAGACATACTGTTTCTCCGGATATTAAGGCGAAGAAATCCTGCTCCCATACTTTACAAAAGTGTTGCCCATATTTTTGATTATTGCTCATCCTTCTAAAGAATTACTAGATGATGAAAAATACGAAGAAGTCCTGATATATCACAGAGCGTTAGAGCGATCACTATGCAAGCTTCGCATGCGAACGTTTAACAAACGAATGACTTGTGCATTTATCCGAGCTCACGCTTGTCCGGTCTAGACACTTCAACAGTTGAACGTGAAAATATCGTTACTTATATATTTGCGGCCTAGCGTTAGACTGTCCATGCCGGATAAATGCACGAGTCATTCGTTTGTTAAACGTTCGCATGCGAAGCTTGCATAGTGATCGCTCTAACGCTCTGTGATATATCAGGACTTCTTCGTATTTTTCATCATCTAGTAATTCTTTAGAAGGATGAACAATAATCAAAAATATGGGCAACACTTTTGTAAAGTATGGGAGCAGGATTTCTTCGCCTTAATATCCGGAGAAACAGTATGTCTTTTATGTGGCTTTAAACCTTCATTTATCAAACATTATGTAATACAAAGGCATTATAAAACTAAACATTTTAATGAATACGCGCAATATGTTGGTATTGAAAAATATAATTTAATCGAAGGTTTGAAATTAGTTTATGAACAAAGTCGAAATTATTATGTAAACGTAAACGACGGTTCCTTATCTGAAAAAGCTCTTGTGGCTTCGTATAAAATTTCTCATATGATAGCGAAACATTCAAGACCATTCTCCGATGGCAACTTTGTAAAAAATTGTATTATTGAAGCAGTCAATGCATTTGGAGGTTCCTTAGATATTAAAGATGTTTGTAGTATTCCTCTCAGCGGAAAAACTGTTGCGTCGAGAATCGCGAATATCGCGAGTTGCATAAACGACAAACTACAATCTCTCTTGGCAACCTGTTCTTATTATTCTCTATGTCTCGATGAAAGCATCGATAATCGACACGTGAGTCAATTAAGTATTTTTGCTCGAATTATACAAGCAGATTTTTCATGTGTCGAGGAGCTCTTAGATTTCGTCCCTTTGCATGGCACAACGACAGGTGCCGATATTTTTACCGCTGTCGAAGCAACTCTTTATAAATTTCATATCGACTTCTCCAAATGTTCAGCTATTGTTACTGATGGTGCAAAAGCAATGACTGGCACAAAAATAGGATTATTCGGTCAATTAAAACAACGAAATTTAACAATTCCTATGATCCATTGCATTATTCACCGAGAAGCATTATGCGGAAAAGCTGTCAAAATATGCAACGGAATGCAAATGATAACAAAAATCATTAATTTCATTAAAGGTGGTCACAAATTCCTGTGTCACCGAAAATTTCAGCAATTTCTCGCAGATCATAACGCTGCCTATACGGACGTGCCACTATATTGTGAAGTCCGTTGGCTTAGTGCTGGTAAATGTTTAGAGAAGTTCTTTGCGATAAGAAATCTTTCTTTTCTTGCAAGAACAATCTACTTCGAAATGCGAAGAATTCAAAGCTTTTCTCTCCAACGTAGAGTCACTTTCCGAACTCGCAATCATAACAGATTTAACAAATCATCTAAATTCGTTAAATTTGAAGCTGCAAGAGGCTAATCAAAATATTTCTCAATTAGTTAGTACTATAGACTCCTTTCAGAGAAAATTAATAATATTAAAAAATCATTTAGTACAAGAAGTTTTCCACTTTCTTCCTAGTTGTTAAATTCTTGCAAAGGAATATGACATTTCAATTAACTTCAAACAACATACTCTGATTTTCTTAACTCCTTAATAAATGAATTTGAAACGCGTTTTGCGGATATTACAATACTTCGGGATGATTTAATTCTTTTTGAAAATCCTCGCACTGTTCATATTGAAGATCAGAAGTTAGAATTTCAGGAAGAACTGTGCCGTTTACAAACAGATATTTCTCTGAAAGCGCGACCGGAAAGTGGAATAGAATTTTTTAAAATTTTAAAGCCATGTTCTTATCCCAATCTCATAAATTTTGCACTTCGTATTTCTTCTATGTTTGGTTCTACATATTTATGTGAGTGCTCCTTTTCTAAGATGAAATATATAAAAATAGATAAACGTTCTTCTTTAAATGATGCATCCTTATCCTCATTGATGCAAACAAGCACCTCTAATATTAATGTAGATATCTCGTCGCTTATTCAGTCGCACAAAAGGATTAGGAAATCGGTTTGATACATTCGTCTTCTTTTCAATTTCTCTTTCTCGATCAAAATTATTTTTCTTCTTCAGTGGAATAGGCCTACAGGGGATACCACTTAAAAAAAAACACGTTGGCAATAGTACCTCATGGGTGACGTGGAAACCTATTGTTTTTTTATAATATAGAAAACCTATACTTTGTACTTATAATAATATTAATACATTAATACTGTATATTATAGTTATATTAAGAATATTATTTATATTAATATTTCTATTAATATATATTTATATTAATATTAAGACTATATTATATTAGTAAACTATAAAAAATGCCTATGGAGTTGTTTTAATAAATAAATTTGTTTCAGCTATGTTAAACTGTGAAGCGTCTCATGTGACTGTCTCATGTGACGTGCCTGAGACAGCGCCTCGCGACTGTCAGTTTCTAGGTCCGCCGTGCGGGCTGGAGCGGTAAGGGGAAGTAAGGAGGCGTAGCTCTCAGAAATCGGCCCGATCGTGCAAGTAATTCCGGGCACTGTACTAATGCTATGAATTTGACCTTGGTGCAACCTAGAAAAGTCCAGTCAAGAGCAACATAAAAATCTTAAATGGGTACCCCAATTTTTTATTACATCATCTTCTTCTAGCAATTAATTTAAACAACTTTTGTCTGGAACATTTTTTTATTTACCTGATATTTCTTGAGATATTTCGAGGATAACTTGATAACTTTTTTTCATATTTAACTCACGATATTTCGCTAACTATTTGTCAAAAGAAAAAGTGGTACTAGACTTTTTGCTTTATTTAGTCTCAAGAATATGTATATTGTCCCAATAGCGCCCTGAATTTCATTAATTTAATGATTTCAAAATTTCCAAAAATCATTAAGTTAACAAAAGTCAGGGACCTATTGTAAAAATATATTCTTGAGACTAAATAGAGCATAAAAGTCTAGTACCACTTTTTCTTCCGACAAATAGTTAGCGAGATATCGTGAGTTAAGTATTGAAAAAGTTATCAAGTTATCCTCGATATATCTCAAGAAATATCAGGTAAATAAAAAAATGTTCCAGACAAAAGTTGTTCGGATTAGTTGTTAGAAAAAGATGATGTAATAAAAAATTGGGGTATCCGTTTAAGATTTTTATGTTGATCTTGATTGGACTTTTCTAGGTTGCACCAAGATCAAATTCATAGCATCAGTAAATAGATCCTTTGAAGCCCTACAATTTTTGTCTAAAATATTTTTCTCTAAAATGTCACGTTAACGAAAAAATCCGGGGTGACCTGAGTGATCTGAAACACCTGGTATAGCGCGCGTCCATATAGCGCGCATCGTTATCGTGATCGCTCTCTCTCTCTCTCGCTCTCTCTCTCTCTCTCTCTCGCTCTCTCTCCCCTCTCATTCTCCTTCGTCCCATCTATCGCAAGGACATTCAGCCGAGGGATTATCGCGGAGGGGGAGGGAGGGGGAGACAAAGTAGAGCTCTTTATTGATTGTGCTGTATTTGGAAAACCTGATGTGACATTTTTGTCCATGTTATAATGCAGATAAAACATGTCAAACGTATAATTGGTCCGTCTGTTTCTTTCTGCTTCTCCTCTTCTCCTATTTCTCCTTCATATGACACTCTAGGTGCGGCTCCAGGACGACAGGTCTGATTGTTTCACCCGAAGAGGAAACGGCGTTGGCTGCCGGCGAGTAGGTAATAGGAAAAAAGAAGCGACGAGACGAATAGTTTTCGTAGAACAGACTGAGTACTGTCGACGACCTGTCTACCTGTCTGTTGTGTCATCGCGTCGTCATCGTATTGCCATCGCCCAGTCTGTTGTCTCGTTAGCACGCACGTTTTTTTCATGTACTTGAAACTTGTAAGTGCGTTCTGAGAGCGACGATGGCAGCAGTGAATTCGTTCACGATAACGAAATTTGCGCTGGAGCAACATTTCTAAGCTGCCGTCTCGAAAAGTACACTGCGCTATTGGCATACGTACGATCCCGAGTCGAAACAATCGAGCAATTGATGCCGTTCCTACAGGATGGCTCAACGGAAACGCTACCTCTAGACTCCGCAATGTGGACAATCGCGGAGAAATGCGGTCGCTTTCGCGCCACGATGTGCGAGAACGCAATTTGTGCCTATCGAATTATATCCATCGCCCGAGCGTACTCGTTTCCTATATATCTCTCCGTGAAATCGAACGTTGTGTGCGCGATCGTTTGGGTGAACCGCGATTACTTCGACGTAACGAAATTTGCGATGCTACTGTAAATACGTTCGTCAGATCGCCGCCACCGCCGCCGCCGCGGTATGTATAGCGACGATCATCTGACGACAACGACGACGAGCGTCTCCTTCAACGACGCCGTACTTGGGATCGGGAGCTGTACGTACGCGTCGGAGACGAATTGCGCGACTTAAAAACCTGGAGACATCGATACCTCGCTTTGTTGGAAACGACAAAGAGTGCTTTGCGAGAAGCAACGTGCGAATCTGACTGACTGCGACGTAAATTCGAGCAATTGTACACGTAAGCGATAGACCAATTCGGATCTCTGCACATAACGTGCAATGGAGCACCTCTGAAAAAACCACTTCAGGATTTCCTGTCACGAACGGAAGAATCTCCTGAAAATGACAACGATTGCAGCATCGTGTCGCAAGCTCGATTGGATATCGAGCGGCTAATTTGTTAGCCGAGGCGAGCGCACTGTCCAATATGCTGTCGCGACTCGACAGCGGTAGCGACTCTGAATATTACACGCTGTGGCTGCACGAACATACGCGAGACTTGGAAGAACGCGCTGTCGAGACTCAACGCAATCTAATCTATGAGCAACGGTGCGACTCTCTCGCGCGCGAAATCGAGCCCCTGGAATCAACCAGCCAGTCAATAGCCGAGATGTGCGATAAAGCCCTCATGATCGAACGAGTACACAATCACGTTCGCGCGATAGCGTCGGGCGCGACGCGCGACATAATTATGCGTACAAGTAAATTGCGCGCGTCCAATAACACAAAAGACTCGCAATCGGTCAACATGTGGCATCGTATCGTGAATCTCGTACGACAGGTGGCATTTCGCGACACCGGTCGAACTGCGATTTCGGAACGCGCTGTTGAGTATCTTCGCGAGAGCCCATATCCGAGCGTCGCCACGTACGGATCTCTGGCTTCGATGATCGCCCGCTTCTGCGACGAATGGTGCGATCGACAATTGACACATTGCTCCAGCCGTCACGATCCTTCGCTGTCGCTGAGAGGACCATTCGAAAGCGCGAGCGACCACGCGATCAAAAGAGCCAAGGCGGCCAATAGATCACGCGATATTCTCGTAGCGTTCTTGTACAAGCATCCAGAGGCGATTCGAGCGATCAGGCGCGCACTGCATAATAACCATTGGCGCGATTTGAACGCTACTTTGGCCTCTTTCTACGATAATGCAACAGCAGCGCGTGACGAATGGACGGCGCTGCAACCTCGCTTGGATCTGTTGCCCGCGGGTCTCGTACGATGCATCGTTGAACTCTTTGATGTTCGACGAGATTTGGCAGAAAAACGTGTGGCTGAAAAAGATAGCGCCAGCATTTACGCCTCCCTATCGAGTTCAACGAACGAAGATGATGCCAATGTTCGATTGTCATCTACGTACCACACGAGACGCAATAGCGACGGTCGACTCGTCGGAAGAGCGGCGTCGGATTCTCCAAGCTGCGATTCTCGATGGCGAGGCTACATGATCGACCGACGTGCAGATTGAACGTCAACGCGCGTGCGCGCGCGCGCGCGTTACACATCGTCGACTGGGAACCCGTGATCCGATATGAATATTGTCTTTTCCGGGTTGACATATTGCACATATCAATCCAACGGAGCGCGACTGAAATCGATCTCTTTCTCTGCGACGACAACCGCCGATGACTGCGGTGGAGATAGTGGCCGCGATTGCGACACGACGCTACTGATGTTGCTGCTACTGCTGCTGCTGCATTGATCACTGTCGTCATTACAGCAACGATCGTACATAAGAAGGCAAACCAGACCGAATGATATGATCAGTGCAAATATCGCCGAAAATGCCAAAATCGCTAGCCATACGAAAGGAAGACTATGCGCACCAACCGCCACGATAGACGCGGCGCGGAAATATTCGTCGAGCGACGAAAAACCCTTGTTATTTCGCATAGTGTCGACGGCTTACGCATATTGCGTACGTCACCGCGCAGGCATGTAATGTAAAGAGAAAAAATACTATATACGGGGTGTTTCATTTTAAGCGGTATGGTCGATTATCTCGCGAATCGATGATTTTATTTCAAAAATTTTCGAACGAAAGTTGCATGGCTTGAAGGGCGTCACATGATGGAAATGTGAACTTGACCTTGAATGACCTTGTCAAAATCAGGTCAAAGTCACTAATGTTTTTTTTAATGGAAATTCCTACTTTTTATTACACATTCTTGTAGCTTATCTCGAGAGCTTTCCAAAACACTGTAATAAAGTTACGTTCCACTGAATACTTTCCGAGTTATGAGGCTTGAAAGTTAAGACAAGACCGATCACTGATACGGCGGCCAACCAAGACAAAACCGATCACTGATCCAACGGCCAACTAAGGCAAGACTTATCAACGGCTAAAAGCCATATTCGAATTGATCTTGTCTTAGGTTGGCCGAAGTGTGACTTCAGAATTACCCCGTACTGCAGGTAATCCCGGCATACCCTTTTCGCATCGCGTTCGCTCGCGCGTCGTTGGATCGAGTCGAATCGATCGAACGAATCGCGAGATCGCACAAAAAACCACCCGTTCTATATACGAGATATATATGTTGTGGAAAATACCGGAGTACAGAGCAGTAGCCCCTGGTCCTATTGTACCTCTGACTGCTCTGTACTACGGTACGTACAATAGTACCGGCGCGCACCCGGAACGGCTCGTCGCGTACCGAAAAATTGTACAACTTGTACAGTAGAGGGGAAAGTTTGCTATATTCATTGGTCGAAAATTACAGTGGTGAGAGAAATTCCTCCAATCAGGTTACAAGGTATCCCCACCACGGCGCCAATCGGCGACTTTAACGGAAGGTGTGTCTCAAATGACTAGATCACAATATTGGCGATTTTTTGGTACATTTCGCGCATGTTGCGAGGAAGGCAGATACAACAAAAATATCGGCGATTTTATTCCGTCGAACATGAATGAAGGAAACACGCACGAGTGTACGCTCGAGTGCTCTGAGTTGCTTAAACGAACGCGATCTTATCTCGAAGAACGGAGACGTTTCGGGCAGTTTGAAAGAAAAACAAGTATCGATAGTGTCGTCGCGGTGACGATTGCGATAGAATCGAGTCCTCGTACAAAAAAGCGACCTGGATTACGATACGTCAGAGATCTTAGGAACCGATCGACACGCTTTGAATGTCGCATACGAGTTGTATGACAAGCTCGATTTTGACGAGAAAGAAATGTTGAATCGTGATCAAAGTTTTGCCGCGCATAATGCAAAAAATTGCAGAGAGAACGTTAGAGCCCATCAAAGACAAGTTGAATGCGATGACATATTTTCGTCATTGTGCAAACGCTCTGAAGATTTTGTTGCGAAAATAACGCGTTTCCTATTATTTCATGCTTGATGATATTCGTATGTTACATACGGGGTGTTTCAGACCATCCGGGTCACCCGATTTTTTCGTAAACGCGACATTTTAGAGAAAAACGTTTCAGACAAAAGTTGTAGGGCCTCAAAAAATCTATTTACTGATGCTATAAAATTGACCCTGGGATGACTTTGAAAAGCTCAGTCAAGGTCAACATAAAAATCTTAAATGGAAACTCCAATTTTCTATTACATCGTCTTTTTTCTCCAATTAATTTGAACAACTTTTGTCACGGAACGTTTTTTCATTTGCCTCATATTTTTTGAGATATTTCAGGATAACTTGGTAACTTTTACAACATTTGACTTACGATATCTCGCTAACTCGTTTGTCGAAAGAAAAAAATAATACTAGGTATCTTTTTATTTTATTTAGTCTCAAGAATATATTGCTACAATAGTGCCCTAACAGATAAAGGTACAAATTGTTCTCCCTCAACCGCTCAATGAGAGAAATCGTCTATTCACCAGGCGATTCTCACTGTCCACAAAATATCGACGCTCGTACACAGAATAGTCGGATGTGCGTCGTTGTGCGTGAGTATCGCTTTGCTCGCTGTCGTCAAATAGTTTGGAATAGCGTTTCAAGTTGGCCTCATATACATCGCTCGCATCCACTGAATCGCTGGTTGTTGCGCGAATGTCTTCAATGTTCCTGCTGACATTGTCGTCGTCGTCGTCGTCGTCGTCGTTATTGCTCGCCCTAGTACAATGTGGTGGATTAAACTGGTCCATCAGACTGACCCATTGCACCGGATCATCGTAGTCATCGTCACTACAACGAATTTTGCTATGTTCTATGACGTCGTACACTTCCTGGTAGTTGCAATCCGTAGCGTTGTCGATATTTCGCGGTTCTTCGACGACATTCGTTACTAATGCAGTGGCCGAGTTGTGCGATGGAGGAATCACTCGATGAGCGACATTGTTCGCGAGAGATGATATCATAAACTTGTTTGACGTCCGCGTACGCTGCTTCTTCGTCGGACAACTCTTTTTGAAGAAGAAATACGATGGAAGCCGCAGTTGCCACAGCGATACCTATTTCGTCTTCTCGGTCATTGCGATTGTGTCCAGCTTGCTGTTGGTGTTGTCGGCGTTGAGGCCATTGGTGGCGATATCGGACACAGCATTGGTCTTGCGATCTATTGCCACTGTCGTCGTCGTCGTCATTTGGCTTCTGTCCGATATGTTGGACGTCGCTGCATTCAGATTCTCGGAGTTCAGAATCGCCGCCGTCGTCTTCACTTGTGATGGTGGTGTACATTTCGGCACCGTCACTATTGTACTCTGTAGGATGGGCGAGTTGTTTAGAAACGAACCACACCTCTTGAGAAAGACGTCGTAGTCGCACAGTGACAAGATAAAACGACGGTCCAACTCGATCTCACGTTCAAGGCGATGGATCGATATTACTGTACCAGGCGATAACAATTTGTACGATAAATGGCCGTGTGATGACGTAATTTTGTGGGATTTGCCGTCCCGCCAGATCAAACGTTGATGTCCGCTCAAGGCGTATTGCACGAATATACGATTAAACAAACTGCCTAATTTGCTTTGAGAAAAATCGTTTAGGCGAATACAGTGAGTCTTTGAGTGCATATCTTTGCCTACTTGAAGCCACATTCCGCCGTATCCAATGTCCGTGTCATTTAACCTATCGTCGTCATTACAATCGTCATTTTTATCGTCGTTTGTTTCGTCGCGTTGCTTTCGCTGTCGCCGCGACTCGAGATAGGCGCAACATTTTGTAGAACCGGCCATTAGTTCGTGATGCAGATCTAGAGTTTCAAATGACACTCGTCGCGCAAATAGCTCGCATGTGAGAAACAGTACGAACGGTAATAGACGCTCGTCGTCGCGCGGAAAAGCGACACCGCGAGTAGACAAGGTCTGATAGCGCGCCGAATTGGACAAGATTATCAGAGTCACGATGCGATTGTTCAGATCGACGCGAACCAGGCACTGGCGAATCTCATTGTCTTGCCTTGGAGGGTCACGGGTGTAAAACCAGTCGAGTGCAATGAATCGTGCTTCGCATCCACGTAACAATATCTTGGCGATATTCTTCAGTGCGGTGTAATCATCATGGCACAGCGCACCATTGTTACGACTCTCAAAGCGCACATTCGTTACCTCGGCTAGCCATTTTCCACCCGGGCCGGACATGAACAGACCGCTTTGTAGCACAGAGTCGTATGAGTAATAACGCTACATGTTTCGCGCGCTTATTCAAATTTCGACAACGGTATCGCGCGCATAAGAACTCGAATATGTAGAGCCAACGTTTTACTCTGTTAACCCCTGGAGTATCGGACGAGGACGACGAAAAAGACGACATTGCTGCGCGATTGTGTGTGTGTGTGTGTGTGCGTGGGCGTGGGCGTGGGCGTGGGCGCGCGCGCGCGCGAGTGTGTGTGTGTGTGTGAAATGACTGACCAACGATCGACTGATTCAGTCACTCGAGAAATTTCTTACTTTATAGCCATGGGTGAGGGGGGGGGGGAAGACGGGAAAAAAGTATAGGAGAACGCAAGCGGCGAAGGATAAGTTGGGGTTCAGGACGGGAGACTCAATTAAATTTTGTTTTGCGCGCCCTCATTTGAGATGTCCACGAGTACATTGCGAGTTTCTCAACGAATATCACAATCTGTCGATTGTAGCACGACATGCGACAGACAACACTACAATCAATATACGATCAAACTGCGCTTCACCGGGGTGGTTAAAACCAATATACGTATATACATAGACATCGTTGTCCGAGGAGTGGGAGTATAGCTCACGTAGAAAAAGGATATACTCTGCTTTTACTGCGTTGGCTCTCTCTCTCTTCTCTCTCTCTCTCTCTCTCTCTCTCTCTCTCTCCTCTCTCTCTCTCTTCTACCTTCTCTCTCTCTCTCTCTCTCTCTCTCGAACATTCTCGATGAAAGGGGAATAGGGGGGGTTGCTAATCTGCAAACAGTACAGCCGCTGTTTCTTTATTTTTTTTTCGAATATTCCGACTCGATTGAAATTGATCCTTTGATAGTGGATACAACCTAGATTACTGTTGCCTTTCAGAACAGCCGTCATCCCAAGATAGTACCGCGAGGTATAGCCGCTGTACATATACAGTCTAGGCAACTGCCACCTACCTCCATTCCCTTCCACGAGAGTAGTGGGCGAGAAGAGAACGCATAGTAAAACAACGCGTCATTCTTCTTCTACTTCCTAGCTCATCACACCCCCCCTCTGCGTTGAAATTGGTGGCACCCGAGAACCGCGCAGTCTAGTAGCATATACTGAATGTCTAGTGGGTAAAACTAATGTTTTTTTTCGCAGGGTTGTTGGCACGAGAAGCAACGAACGCGAAACTAACACACATGCTGAATCGCGGGGACGGTGGCGGTAGTCAATTCGAGTATTCGCATGACGATGCTTTTGATCTTCTTTTGTCACGGCGGCAAAATGAAAACGGCAACAATTTTTTGTGCCGTCCGCGACGCTCTTCCCGATAACTGATACGGACCAGAAGGTTTTATTCTGGAACAGAAGACTCGGCCGTTACTGTGTATAAAAAGCAGCGCATCCTTGTTTGATCTCAGCGGTGTGTATCAAACACCGGTGTCAACCCGATTTTATTTATAAAACGCAACATTTTAAAGAAAAATATTTCAAACAAAGTTGTAGGGTTCAAAGGATCTATTTACTGATGCTATGAATTTGACCTTGTGCAACCTAAAAGCCAGTCAAGATCAACATAAAATCTAAGATGAAACTCCAATTTTTTAATTACATCTTTTTTACAATAATCGAACAACTTTTGTTTCAAACATTTTTTTATTCTCTAATATTTTTTTGAGATATTTCGAGGAAAAAAATTTTTCAATATTAATCACGATATCTCCTAACTATTTGTCAGAAGAAAAAGTGGTATAGACTTTTTCTCTATTTAGTCTTAAATATATTACAATAGTTCCTAATTATCCTGATTCCTTATATTGTATAACTTGTGACTTTTGGAAATTTCTAAATCTAATTAACAAAAATCAGGGCCTATTGTGCAAATATATTCTTGACAGACCAATAGAATAAAAAAGTCTAATACCACTTTTTCTTCCGACAAATAGTTAGCATGTTCATAAGTTAGATAGACAGGAGTGTATTCGAAAACTGGTTATCTCCTTAAATTATCTAAAAATATTATGCAAATAAAATGAAAATGGTTTCAGACAAAACGTGTATTGAAAATTTAATACGGATCAGGTGAGAAAAGGGATTA